>NW_003852561.1:448764-491459 GCF_000181295.1 Otolemur garnettii | reverse complement strand
AAAAAAAAAAAAAAAAAAAAAAGACAATCATAAGAAAAAGAAAATATAGTTACTACTCATTAAGTGGAAATGGATTATCCCGAAGGCCCTCATCCTCATTTGTATTCATGTTGAGTAGGTTAAAGAGGCAGAGGAAGAGGATGGGCTGGCCTTACTGTCTCGGGGTGGCAGAGACTGAAGAAAATCCGTATATAAGTAGACCTGTACATTTCAAATGGTGTTGTTCAGGGTCAATTGCATTACTGTTAGTAATATTCTATGACCACTGCTAATAAAAAAAAGCCTGAAAGCAGCATCTGCAGACCCTTTAGCATGGTGCCTGGCGTAAAGGAAGGGATTTTTTGTTTTTGTTTTTGTTTTGTTTTTGAGACAGAGTCTCACTATGTCACCCTTGGTAGAGCACTGTGACATCACAGTTCACAGCAACCTCAAACTCTTGGGCTCAAGAGATTCTCTTGCTTCAGCCTCCTAAGTAGCTGGGACTTTAGGTTCCCACCACAACACCTGGCTGTTTTTTTGTGGTTGTTGTTGTTACTGTTGTCATTGTTGTTTAGTAGGCCTTGGCCGGGTTCAAACCCACCAGCCCCAGTGCATGTGGCTGGCATTCTAGCCACTGAGCTACAGGCATGGAGCCAGGAAGGGTTTAATAATAGTGATTCTCAGAGCTCTCCCCTGAACCCTTCCTCTAAGGCCTTGTGTGACTAGAACAGAGGGAGTAAAAGAGGAGATGGCAGGTGATTGGGCCAGAGAGGTGCTGAGGACCAGATCACACGGCACCTTGTAAGCCAGAGTTAGGAGTGAGACAAAATAATGGAGAATTTGGAACAGAAAGAGAAATAACTTGCCTATTAATCAGAAATAATTTTGTTCACATGTATAGCTGTAGAATATACAATCGTGCCCAGCACAGAGAAGATGTTAAATAAGCATATTCAAATATCCGCAGAAATAACAATGGCAACTGATGTATGTTTCACTTCTGCCACATCCCAGTGGAAGTCACCGGCTGCACAGTTAAATGTGCCGTCTGCGTGGTATTCTCCGCATCCCAACCCTCTGCAGGCCTTGATAGTGTCCCCACTCCCTCCTACCACTGCATCAAACTCAAAATACACTATTTAATTGGAGCTTGAAATTTCCATCAAATGTGATACTTCCCCCAATAAGTGGCCATCTTTTAGATAATTGTCAGTATTTTGGCATTACCTAATTTGTGACTGAGCAAAACTTTTTCCCATTAAATTTTCCTCAGTAATAAGAGTTGCTCATTTCTTAGTGAACATCATCCTTTGGGATAAAAAACAAAAAGGGAAAAGAGAACGCCTACAAATCCATTTGGGTGTCACTGAAGCTCACGTGGGAAGTAATTATCCCATTATTTACCATATTCCAAAAGCTCTGTCTGGAAAACTGCAGGCAATTTTTGGCTCTTTGTATATGAAAAAAAAAGATTGCTAATTTGGAAAGAATCCAAAGGGTAGTAATAATGACAAAAGGCTTGGAAAACATGCCATTAAAAAGAGTCTAAGAGAATGGAGCATGAATTGCCAAGAGATCTGATGGACATAGAAAAGACTTCAAAATACCATGTGAGAAAGAAATCTACTAAAAAGGAAAAGGGATTATATTTTCTTAGTCCACACGCTTACGCAGGTCACGTAAAAGGAATTAAATTTTAAACCATTCAAAACACATTATGCCTAAAATTACTAATATTTTTGGTCAGAAACATTGCAAAGATGGAGAAAATGTTAAGATAGCATTGGGGGACACAGAAGGTTGCCCTGGATCTTCTAAATATCTCCAGCAATGGTTTCTGAACCCAACAAATATATGTTAACACTAAACACTGAGCAGGTGCTCCTGCACAATTTGGGTAGGATGCCGATGAGTATTTTTAAAACTTTATGGTTATCGTTTCATTCCCAAATATAAGAGAAGACCAATCGTGAATACACATAATTTTTTCCCCACTGAACTGTTATGGTTTGTGGAGGAGACAGATACCAAATATCAAATAAAAGTCAAAGATGTTGAGGAAGGAGGACCAGCTGAATACAGAGGAATATACAAATTCAGTCTCAGTGTTCTTAATTTGAATCCTAGAGTCACAGTACTGCCCTAAACTCTATCCTGAGGGTCTGACTGGCAAAAGCGAACAGGCCAATGCAGTCATCTCTTAACACCCTGGCCCAGGAGGCGTCAGCAATAGGGGAATACACCCATCCTACAGATGTGTCTTCAACATTCTAAAACATTTTAACAAGTAATTATTTAGGCAATCACCTTGCTTCAAACACTCAGATAATTGAGTGTCTTCTTAAATTTTTGTCTTGATGGTTTAATGTCAAAAAGCTGGTGTAGACAAAGCTGATGACCAGATTTACCAGCCCAGACTTTAAGACATTTCATGATAACCGGACTTTGGCTTCCTTTCAACTCTGTTTTTCCTCCACCACAACCTCCTATGATTCCTGCCTCCCAACTCTGCTCTAACTGCCTGGGAATATTTACTGTTCTCCCATATCACCGGGTCCTTTTCTCCCATATCTGGGTACTGATAGTATTCATACCCACACACACTCCCTTCCTCCCTTAATCTCTTTTGGTTCATGTCCTGGTCTTGTTAAAGGCTCTGCTGAGACTTTTCCTCTTCCTCAGGCACCAGCCTTACCTTCCCTAGTCTTGTCTTTATGCTTCAAATCTGGACAGTAATATTTATTTATTTGTATGTTCGGTCAGTGGCTTATAAATTTACAAAGTCAATTAATAAATTTTGTTCACTGTTACATTTTCTGCACTGCCTAGCAAAGTCCTGGAACAAAGCAGCCATCCAATAAATGTCTCTGGAAAGGGTACACAGTCTTGAGGTAGGCTTAGGGGCCAAGCCTGTATCTCAGCACCTGGGGAGACTGAGGTGGGAGGATTACTTGAGGACAAGAAGGTGAAACCACCTTGGGCAACATAACGATACCTCATTTCTACAAGAAAAGTTTTTTAAACTTAGCTGGGGATGGTTTCATGCACCTGTAGTCCCAGCTACTCAGGAGGCTGAGGCAGGGGGATCACTTGAGCCCAGGAGTTCAGCTGCACTGAGCTATGACTGTGCCACTGCACTCCAGCTTTGGCAACAGAGCAAGACCTTGCTTCTAAAACATAAAATACAAACCCCCCCAAACAAACAAACAACAAAAAAACCCAAGTGTATACCCTTAAAAGTCTACTATAACTTCCTAAAATGTATGCTGTTTTAGGAGAATTATAGAAATTAATTTATTTTTATTTTTAGAGACAGAGTCTCAAGCTGTCACCATGGGTAGAGTGCTGCAGCATCATAGCTCACAGCAACCTCCAACTCTTGGGTTCGAGTTATCCTCTTGCCTCAGATTTTCTATTTTTAGTAGAGACAGGGTCTTGCTCTTGTTCAGGCTGGTCTCGAACTCATGAGTTCAAGCAATTCCCCCTCCTCAGCCTCTCAGAGAGCTAGGATTACAGGCGTGAGCCACCGTGCCCAGCCAAAAATTAATGTCTCTATAATTTAGAAAAGTTGAAAGGAGAAATTAAAAAGGGGGACACATATAACCATCACATCACCATTCAGCAAGAACCACTGATAAAAACATTTTTATCTGTAAATTTCCTCCCAGATTTTGAAAACATATTTTTACATATTTGTTAAGACATTCCATATGTGTGTCTATTTCCCCCCAAAGGTTATTAAAAGCTTTTCTCAAGTGATTTTTATTACAATATCTAATCCTATTGTTAAAACATATTTTACTTAATCATTCTGTAATTGCTGGACATTTAAGTTGATTTTCATTTTCCATTCTAATTAATATAATTCAGTGCTGAATACCTCTGAGCAAAAAAAGTTGTCCACCTCTCTTTTTAAAAAATAGTGCTTCAGGAATATTTAAGCAATTTTTTTTGTGTGTGTGACAAATATCTAACTTGGTCTTTTAATGAGTCCCAGTATTTTTGTTCTCAGCCCTGCTGAGATAATTTCCTGTCCATTGGATCTCTGCTGCCCTGTTGACATTAGTTGTGTTCCTGGCTTTTGATGCTGCCCAGGTCATTTACTCAATCCCTTTCTCTGGCTGCTTCGATATGCTCTAACAGATGCTTTCTAATGAAGCTGGACATTCTCCATATTCTCTAGTCACTAGTTCCTAATTGATAGGGATTTGAGGAAGGATTTTAAACGATGAAGTCTTACGTCCACAGAATCTTTCAATTAGCTACTGATTCCATAAAAGATGTTATTGTTATAATTTTTGATTGCTTTAAAGCAATTTCACATGCATTATCTTATTAACCTCTTGTCAAAAGTAACGAGCCAATGTTTTTAGCACCTTGTAAGGAATCTTACACTGAGAAATCTCAGGCTCTGAGAGGTCAAGAAAAAACCATATTTGTTTCCTACTGCTGCTATAACAAATTACAAAGAATGCGGTGGCTGAGAAAACACAAATTTATTATAGTTCTGTAGGTCTCGGTAAACTAAAATCAAGATGTAGGCAGAGCCATGTTCCTGTCTGGAGGCTCGGGGGAGAAACCATTTCCTTGACTTTTCTACTTCAAGAGGTTGCCCACATCCCTTGGCTTGCAGCCCCTTCTTCCACCTTCAAAGTCAGCAGTGGCTGGCGAGTCTTTCTCACCCATATGCCCCTGCCACTGGTTCTCCTGCCTCCCTCTCTTGCTGACAAAGATACCTGTGTTTACACTGGGTTTGCCAAGATAATCCAAGATAATGCCCCATTTTAAGAGCCTTAACATAATCATATCTGCCAAGAGTATTTTTGCTGTGTAAAGTAACCTAATCATAGGTTTTGGGGATTAGAATGTAGACATCCTTGAGTTGGGGGCATTATTCTACCTAAATGAAACTCTTCACATCAGAAAGAAAAGCTGGTAGAAGGAGGATGTTGCCATATTATATTAAGCAAATTGATTTGAGATCACTATAATTTAATGACCACAAGAGCTCCAATTCCTTCCCCTACTTAGAAAAATCATTCTTAGGCAAGTGCACATTTGTGACACAAGTGTAGGTCTCATTTGCCATATATTAATTTATTTGCCCATGCTGAAATTTACATTTATTCAATTTGGGTAATTCCTTTTTCTATTGTCTGGTAAATCTGAAACTGCTGTGTCTCTAAATGTACTCAATAAAGGATTTTTTAAAATTACATCCTAATTGTGAAAACATGCTTACTGCTCACACATTGGTGTGGACTAATTAGTGTAATTAGTCTTGTGTGTATAACCACTGCCCAAAATATCCCCGACAGCTAAAAAGCAACCAGTCACATAACGCCTCAAGGACAACTTTACGTGGAAGGGCCAGGCAAGTGGTAATTTACTTTTTTCCATGTTGTCAGATGGAAAACAACCAGAAATTTGGCACTTCAGAATTCACGCTCTGCAAATGAGGACACACTGTAATATATTTCTACATCACTGACTTGGCTATCACCTGTGAATTTGTTTTATTGGGTGTTTGGATAACTAGCCAGTTACTTCTTATCCCAAGTGAGCAACAGTATGGCTAATGTTAAATGGAAATCATTACATAGCTTGTTGTAGATCAGGTCTCTTACTCTGGGTAGTTTTGTAAAAATCTGTGTGAGATTTTTTTTTTTTTTTTTCCGTAATTTTTGGCTGGGGCTGGGTTTGAACCTGCCACCTCCAGTATATGGGGCCAGCACCCTACTCCTTTGAGCCACAGGTACCACCCAATTATTTTTTTTTTAACATGAATTCCTACAAATGGCTATTTCTCATGTTTAGAATAGGGGTCACTCATGGTGAAGACCCCATGAACTTGGGGATTACAAATGCCATGTAATTTCATTTTTAAATCTCAAACCATTCAGCTCAAAGTTTATGGGAAAGCCTGGAGGGATAAAGCCTTAAATACAAAGTGACATGAATGCTAATCATAAAAAATTATAATTCTTCATATTAAGATATATTGATTTAAATGTGTTAATGCACCAAACCTCAACCAATAAAACCTTTTAAGAGTCCTTAGAGCTTTTCTTTTAAAAAATAATATCAATTATAACCAACTTCAGATTCACGTAATCATTATTGTAATTATGAAAAAGTCAAACCCTTAGCAAAAGGCATAATCAATCATAAATAACAGCACATTTTAAATGTTTCTTCTTTTAGAAGTTCTAGAGTCACTTATTCCTTTTTTCTTTCAATAACATACAGAATTATGGTGGTTTTAAAAATTGCTTATGATCAAATATCTAAAAATGAAAAAAAAAATTAGTTAATGGAATATCAAAGAATTATTATCAAACATATACATACCTAGCAGAAAGAAGAGACGGTGAGAAAAGGATGTGTGTGCAACTAACTATGATATTTCGATATTTGGAACAGGTGGACCTTTCAAAAAAGGTTCCTAATTATTCCTATACTGTTGAAATTATTTTAATTTTGCTTCTCAGCAGATATATTTGTATGCTGGAAACAGGTGTTCATCAAAAGACGGAGATAAAGAGACACTGCTGTCGGTGCTTGGAGCCTCGCCCGCATGGTGTGATGACAGATAAATTAGAAAAATCCTGCTAACATCTCTACACTTCAGAAGGAGATTACACCTTTTTAAAAAGGCAAAACATGTGGTTCAATTACTTATTGTCTTGGCATGTGGTTACGATGAAAGACGGAGTCTTCAACATCAATAGAGCTAAACTAACATCCCAGATGGGCTTCGGGAGAGGGGAGTCCCGCCGCAGCCGCCCGCCCGCACAAAAAACAACCGGGAAAAAATTAAAGAAATGCTTTTCTTTCCCTCCCTGTTTAATTTTGGTTTTTAATATTAAGTAGCCACTTTTAACAAATAACATGAGTTTAGGGAAAAAAGAAAAGCAAAGGACTTGTATTTAAGTGTATTTACTGGGAGATGTAAGAAGATGAGGCAGGTTTTTCAGCTCTCTGCAGGACACTGGGCCGGCCTCACGTAGGTTCTGGGGGTTTTGACAAGTAACCGCCAATCCCAGGGAGCAGAGGCAGCACGGCCTTGTCTAACACACAGGACTACACAGAACACATGCTGTGTGACCTTAGGTAAAGCGCAGAACCTCTCTGAGCCTTGTTTTCTCCATCTGCAAGCTATTGAATTGTATTTCCTTTTGGTTCTGCTACAAGCTGAATATGATCTTCATTTTAAGTCAAAATCCTTACAAAGTAAATGCTGCTGACGGAGCCAACACAGAGGGAAGCTCGTTTGGACCAGCTATTCCCCCCACACCCTTTCTACATTCAGACATGACTAGCGTGCCCGACACTACCACAGGAGAAGGCCAGGAAGAATTAGTGATGGGCTAGAGAGGCTGAGGGCACATTAAGATCTATCAATAACACTCACTTATATTATACTAATTTCACTGAATCCAACCACCAATTCCGCAAAACTGAGGTTCAGATAAGTGGAATAATTTTCTCAACATCAAACATTAAGTGACAGAGCTGAGAAGACAGTGAGAACTTAGACCACCATAGTGAACTGTCATTAAAGGCGGAGAGAGAGGTCCTTACAGAAGGCCACGGGTGAAACGGCTACCTGTGGAGGGGGGCTTGAATCCCAGGCTATGTGAGTCCAAAGCTCTGCTTTTTCTACTTCTCTGACCAGCATTAGAAGGGAACAACCTTCGGCCATTTTCAATAAATATGCGTTTGGTGCCTCGTATGTTTAATGCACTGTGCCAGGCTTCATAAAAGATATAAAGAAGCATAATTCTCCCCAATCCCAAAAGTTTCACTAGCACCTTGGGGAAATTAAGATGCACGCTTATGAAACATTTTCATAAAACAGAATGAATATAGGGTAAGGAGTCCAAAGAATCTGTGGTCAGAGTGGGTGCTAGAGGCCACCAGCACGAGGACTCGCTTTGGAGGGGAGCTGGGCAAGGCAGGAGGGAGAGGAGGGTGGGAAGCTGAGCGGTTCACCTCACAGGGGTAGGAGCACAGCCAGATGCTCGTTTGGTCTGAATGGGCAGTTCCAGTGTCTTTCCACCAGCGTCACACTCTTTCTGGAAGCGAATACTGGGAATAGAGAATGAACCTGGTAAGGGCATTTTCTAATACGTAAAAGTTGGAGATTCGTCGGGAAGTTAGAGTGGGACCAAATTTTGAGCTTTGAGTACAAAATTTCTCTAACAAACATTCAAGCCTCTTAAGCAGCAGAGTGATAGCACTGACTTCAGACAGCAAATACCTAAACAAACCACCTATGAACAGGAATCTTGAGGGAAGAAAGGAAAGGTTTCTTGTTAGTGTAAAGACTAATAATAGGGGACGTCCTATCCCAGAAAGTGCAGTGGAAAAAGCACAAAGCATACTCGTAATCCTATCACTCAAGTCATCATTACTAACGCCTTGGTTAAATTCTATTAATTCATTCATGAAACATTCTGGGGGCACCTACACCAGATGCTACCTCTACAGAAGGGAGGAATCCACCCCAAATCCCTGCCTTAGAGAACTCCAGGCAGACACTTCTTCCCCTGTGTGTGAGTCTCTCTGTGTGGGCTTTGTGAGGCTGTCAGACGTGTAGAGACTTTGTAGCTAATGTTCATTCCATGTAACATACTAAACATTTTTGTTAAGCTTGTTATTTTGTTTACTAAAACTATTTGGGAACTTAAAATTAATATTAGTTAATGTTATTAAAATTATTAGGGAGCTTTCTATTGGCTATATTATTCACAATTTATAGATGCTCAAAATTTTATTTAGTTATTCTTACTAATATGGTGACATGAGCCATTTTGTGAAGCTTGTGAAAATTATGACAGGCACACCAAATTTTGCATATAATTCCAGGTGTTCAAAGATCCTCTCAATTAAGAACCTTAATTTGATCATTTCCCAATTGTTAGACATTTGAGTAATTAGTTTTTTCTCTTTTATGATTAATACTTAATGAATATTCTTGCATACATATAAAGCTTTGTCTACATTTTCATTATTACAGTGGATTTCTAGAAGTGAAAACTCAGGGTAAGAAAAATATGAACTTGTCTTTCTTTTTTTTCTTTCTTGCTGTTAGTGTGTAAAGATTGCTTATATTTGTCAAGAGATTTTTTTTTATTTGTATCTTGGTAAGTTTGAAAAGATAAAATTTTAGTGCCATTATTTTCTCTTAATACTTCATAATCATTTTATCCTCATTGTGGATTTTTTATTAATATAATATGAACTTCTTTGCCTCACTTGATGTGTCTTGCCTCAAATTTTACAAATACTAATATGGCCACTTTCTTTTTATTTTTTATCTATTTGTATAAACTTGAATTTTCTGCTGTCCTTGAGGGAGCCTTTTAAATAAGAAATATCCATTATTGGGTTTATTTCTGTTTTAAAATTTATATTCCATGTAATAAAGTACACATCTTAAAAATTGAGTTTTCCCTTACATTTTTAAGTTGAGCTTAAGAAATTTATAATTCTTTGCCACATTTAAATTGAAGTTACACAGCTGTAACAGACCACTATTAATTGATTTTGAACAAATACATACTCTAATAGACCAAATTAACCTCAAAATCCAAGTACAGAAGATACTAAATATACACAGACAACTTCTTAACACATGGCACACATAGTACATTTGTGTACTATGGTTTTTACTCTCTCACACTTTCCACACTTAATTTGAAATTTTCCTGGGCTTGAAACATACCCACTAAAGCAGCGGTTCTCAACCTGTGGGTCACAGCCCCTTTTTAACAATGAAACTACATTGCAGCATTAGGAAGGTTGAGAACCACTGCATAAAGGATAGCAGTTTCCCTGGCAATGAACTGAGGCTCTGAAATTTTAAATCTTTCCAGACTGAAAAGTATAGACACACTCACTTCTGGGAAACCGGGATTCCTTACAGCCAAAGCTCTTTGCCAGGTGTGAGAGCCACGCCTGCCTGCGGACTTCCAGAATGATTCCTCTCACTCCCCTGGTTCCCAGACTGTACCGGAATTCCCTGTTATAGCCCTTGAAATTTGAAATTAAAAATGAAATGAGGCAATTAATTGGCTTTACTGTGCATGTAGCCCAGCTCCCTGAATTCAAGTTTGAAAAGTTGCTATTATATACAGTCTGTATTTCTTTTCAACTTGTTACATTATAAACCATTTTTGTTGTATCTTATTTTTTTTCTAGTAATCTGGAAAACACTTATCCTAGTTCACTGGTGATCAATCACCTTTAACACCAACCCACCCTGCAAACATAGGCACACAATTTTCTCCATAATTAGAACAGCTTCTAATGACTCTGAATTAAAGGGAAAAACAGCAGGTGTTACCTTCTTCCTTTTCCTCCCCACCCCTTTCCCCGTTTTTGCTGGTATCTGGGATCCTGGTGGCAGGCTACTGTTATCAGTAGCAGCAACAGAATGGACATTTCCCAACTTTTATGTGTCATTGGTGACTTAACGGGAACTTGCGAAGATGAGAGGCTAGATGTGTGTGCTCCAGTAACCGTTATGCTGAGAAGCTCACCTGGGGGCTTTTAATATGTATTGCCAAATTACTTTCCAGAAGTGTTATGCTGGTACATGGCCTCACCAAGTGTGTATGAGGGCACTTACTTCACGGCATTCTCCAGCAAGCACTGCCTATTATTTATTCAACAGAGGGAAGTGTTATTTGAATATTATTTTCATTCGTTTATCTGAGAAAAAACGAAGTTGTTAGGCATTACAATTCCAGTGATCTTCCTCGGATGAAATTGTGGTCATTCATGAAGGAACCCTTGTCAACTGAGTTTTATTTGAATGGTGCTTATGATGAACTAAAGGACATTTGATTCAAGGTTAATTTAATTAATTTCCTAAGTGACTATTTTATAATCCTTTCCATCAGACACTTTCTGGGCATGTAGAGCCCGACGAGGAAAGTCCAGTGAATGGTGGTTGTTTTTAACATCGAGAATCCACGCACTCACTCTCAGTCATGGAACACTGCGCTGTACTAGATGAATTCCCATAAAGTAAATAAATTAGTTAATCAGTAAATTCATGTTCATAGAAAACTGCAGTCATAATAACTAATTTGTAAAACCTTTGGTGCTGGCAAATATTATGATAAGATATATTGGCCTAATGGTGTTCTGCAAATAGGTTCTGATTTGCAAAACTAACCAACACAATAGCAATCATTTCACGTGAAAATATCCATATCAGAACTGTTAACGGGAGTGATTGAAAGTCATTCACTTAAAACTAATAAATAAACACACTTGTCTCTCTATAATACTGGATGGTGTGCCCTATTTAGGAGTATATCTTCACATTATTCTTGCTCATCAGCAGAAGTGACTTAGAATAAAATTTAGCTACCAATTTCCATAACAGATAGAGGGGGATATATATGTATATATTTTTTAATTTATATACAATACATATCTATATTTTTATGTAAATAGTAAAGTCAGGAATAACATTTCAAACAGAGGAACAGCGTGAGCAAAGACATCAATGTGCTGGGGACTGAGGTGAAACCAAGTGGCCCACGTTCAGACTAGTGAAGCCCACGGGAGGCCCTCGGCCACTTTGCCATTGAAGAGGCTGACTTCAATCTGACAACTACCACTACAATATCAGGTTCTAACCTTTAACCCTGGTTTGGAAAAGAATCCCCAAGAGAGGAGAAGGACCATGAGGCAACCGGACTCAGAAGCTATTTAATTGAGGTTTAGTCAAGACTATATTTTACCACAAGTATGGAAGTTTCACAGATGTCACTTTAAACCGGGGTGAGGAAAGCACAATTAAGATATTATTTTATCAGCTCTGTGATAATTAATCAGCCAATAATAAGGGCTGACATTGACCGAGTTTATTTTATGTCAGACACAGGTGTTATCTGCTTTATCCTTATCATAAGCCTACGGAGTAGTTTCTCTTATTTTCCCTGTTTTATAGATGAGAACTTAACCAAGGTCAGGAAGCTTAGAAATGAAAGATCCAAGATTTGAACCCCAGCTGTTTGATTTCAGAACCCATGCTTTTAACCACTACTCTGAAGATAATAATGATGTTGGTAACTTCGGGACATCACAAATATGTTTTACTTTGATATAAAGCCATAAACGTCTAAAACCTGTCTCTATATTTACTGTACCACCATTGTAGAGCTGAATATAAAAAGTTACTCGTGCTTAAACAAGAGCTGTTAGTCATGCTGTTCTCTGTCTCCCCTCTCCACTTCATCCAAGATCAAGGTCATTGTGCTGAATGTGTGGCCTTACAATCACTTCTATTTTATGACCACAAAATGTAATGTCCAAAACACAAAAATATGACTTTATGGCAAAAACATCTAGAAAGAGAATTCTTACTCTAACACAAATACCTGTAATAATAGCAAACGAAAAGCAGAAAATTGTGGGTAAAGTAAATTGCTTTTTCTTTGTATAAACATTATTTTTTTTCAAGGTCTTGTTAGTGTAAAAACCCCCTTTTTCTGAATCACTGAAGTCCCTTCACCCTCTTTTTAATTTTGCCCTTTCAGTTCTTCTCCTCCTGCTTCATCAAAGTCAAAGTTACTAAAACACCCAAATTAACCCTTTTCCCACGATGTCATCATTTCGAGTTTCCAGGAGTTATTAAGCAACCCTAAATCCAGAATGCTAATGATAAGAGAAGAGGAATATAAGGCACGGTGACAGAGAGGCAGCCGGGAAGGGGAATGCCACCGAAATGCCACAGGCTGTGTGTTGGCAGAGGGCTGATCTCCTTATCCCATAAAGGGCTCTTCAGCCCCGCAAGAATAACACTGAAGGCCCAACAGAGACACTGGCAAAGGACATGAACAGGCTGTTCACATCAAAAGAAAATGAAGTGGGTTTTAATCATTTGAAAAGATACTCAACCTCAGTCATAATTAAAGAAATGCAAATTAAAATAATAAGATACAATATTTAACTTTCAAGGTGGGGGGAATAAACCCAGTTATAGGGAAGTGGTCATACTCAGACTTCATATTTCAAGGGCAACTTAGCAATATTTGCCAAATTTTAAAATGCGTGTGTCCTGTGACCCAGTGAGTTTAGTTTTAGGAACACATACTAGACGTACATTTGCATGATTGGCCCAAAGGTATTAACAGTGGTATTATTACACAGTACTTATAGGAGCAAATTCCTGAAAACATACCAAATGCCCTTCAGTTCACACCAAGCACCATTAACACCCCTCGAAATGGCAACATGAGGAACTGGTTGATAAAAGAAGCTGGATGAGGGACCAGAGTCAGAAATAGAAACAGTGACTTAAATTATTGTCACCATATACATTTTTGTGCTCTTTGATTTTTAAAAAAGAATGTATAGTAAACCAACCAATTCACTAAAACAAAAATTTTTAAAATGCTTTTGGAGCTTTGGGGGAGACAGTCAAGAAAACAGCCATGAAAATGTCAATTTCTTTCATAGAACAGACCGTTCCAAGGATTACAAGGCTACAACCAGAGAGGACGCTCTGAAAACAAACCTGAGGATTATACGATACATTTATTGTGCTTGCTCTGTTTTCACATCCTGTGTGATATCTTTGTTTTTTTTAAAAAAAGGACCCAATTGTACCTGTATGATGTTAACAGCCCTTCACTGTTGCAATGTCAGAATTTAACACTTAATGGTAATAGAAATAGTTCAAATCATTTAGGTTGCCAAATAGCTATAATCATTAGCATTCTTTAGGCTGTCTTCCATATGCTCGAGAATATTTTCCTCTTTTCATTCTATGTAACCAACTTTGAAAACACCATTTTTTAAAGGCCTTAGTGAAAGCTTTCTATTGTAAGGCCCCAACATTTAAGGTACCCTGTCCTTACCTCCATTGCTACGTAACATAAGACTAGTGGTCTTATAAATTCCTCCTGCTTGCCAAACACATTACATGGAAGATCATAGTGTTAATTTGGAAAGGGAAACAGTTTTATGGCATCTAAAGGACTGAAAAAATTACCTCTAATCCTTTTGGGAATCAAAGAGGCAATAAAGTGAAATTGAGTGCAGAAAGACTCACATTGTAAATCCATTTACTACCAAGCCTTGTTTACACAAGGATTTATTCGTGCCAGTAACTAGTCACCAAAGCTTAATAGCACGACTTTACCAGAATTTCATTTAAAGAAGTGTCTGATATTTTTTTCACAAATAGTGTTCAGCTGATTAAAGCCTAATTACACACATCGAATTAAAGGTGTGAGTACATAATAAAATGTTCCAGCTAAAAGGAATCTGTGCTGGTGTTTGATTTCCAGCTAGCAATTTGGCTAGAATAAAATGGAAACAAGAAAGCAGACTTGTTTAAAGGTGCAGCTTTATGACAACACACATTTCTAAACTGGGAGTAGAAATGCACAAATATACCATGCACTTTTCAAATGGGACGTGCCGAAATCTAAAGCAGACTTTTCTATCACCCAGCATTTATAATAATAGTAATACAAACCACACTCACGGAAGGCAACAGCCAGAAAAAACATATTTCCATTTTAACGCCTTTAGATGATCAAAGCATCAGCTTAATATAATCAGCTGAAATCCATTTATCCTGGAGCTTGCCACTGTGCCCAGGGACTGCCTCCCCTTCCAGCCCTATCTATTCTGGAACAGGTGCTATACTAGTAAATTAATTAGTCTGTGGAGAAGCACCTTGTTCTCCATCTCCGCAGGCCTCTTGTGGGTCAGGGCCTTGAGGACTTCGCCATCTGGGCAGAGTTTCCCCCAGAGAAACAATCAAAGCCCACAGATTGCAGCCCACAGAGAAAGGTTCAGATGACAATTAACCTTATTAGGCCTCATTTTTACAGTTTATAGTGTGTCAACATGTTGGCTCTATAAATAATCTGCTATATCAAATAGGTGAAAAGAAATGGTTTCTCCCCTTGTTAAAAGTTTTAAAGTCCCCTGGAAAAGAGGTATAATATTTAAGAGAAGTGGCATCACTTATAAACATAAATGGTGGAATTATTGAGTTGGAAGTGAGATAGGCTTTAGTTTTCAAAAGGAGTTCATGAAAAAAATTATCATCCACTTCTGCTGGAGGTAAATTTAAAAATAAGGGTTGAGAGGGGGCCTCAATTTCTTTTCCAGGTATTTCAAAATGTTTCCATCTCAGGCCTAATGCCTCCTGTATATATGGCCCTGTAACATACGGCTAACTGAAGCAATACACGTTTCCTATTAAAAACCTATACTTTTGCTCTTTTCCCCAAGTACAGTTACTCACAGAAAATCCTGTTATCCTGGGAATACAAAATAAAACCAATCAAGACAATTAACATCCACAGCTTGTCACAAAATCAACAGATATTTAAGCCTACATTTTTAATCAGAGTAAGCCTAATTAAACCCTTCACAAATGACTTTGCAGCCTGGCACCCCCCTCCCCAAAAGCCACACTTTTAAAGTCTTGAAACATAATGTAAAAGAGAGTTTGCTAACAGATGATCACAAAAATTCCTGTGAGAAGACGCCAAGAGTTCCTATTTATGTTGTGTTCCTTAATTGTTGAAAGGGGTTACTCTCCGTCACACCATCTCCTTCAATTCTGCAACATAATTCAGAGGGAATGTTTTAAACTTGGGAAAAGATACCCTTCCTGTCAGCCTCTCCCTCTTCTGAAGCTTCCTCAGACAGCTACGGTGGGGCCTCCCCAGTCACCACTGGGTTAATGATGTGTTTGGAAGCTGGCTGACAGTGAGAGCGGCTTTGTCTCCTCACATATCTCCTGTGTTGATTCACTCCAAAGTTGAAAATATTTGCAAACTCAAACTGTTTGACATTAAAACCCAGAAACTAATTTGATTCTGCCTAAAGATAGTTCTGTGGGATTAGAAGTGGTGGAGGGAGAAGTAGCTCTTCAGAAAATATAGATTTCATAGCTTTAAAAATAGCAGACTAGATACTCCCATTCAAAAACTAATGACCACCAAAGTTACCTTTGGAATTGGGATATAAATTTGGCTTAGAATTTCCCCAGTCACATTATAATGCTTTTATTATGAAAGTACAAATATGAAATTGGAGACTTAATTGAAATCTTACTAGGTCTTCTAGTTTTGATCAGAAGAACATCTGAAAAAAATTAAGCATGCATAAAGGAATTACTCTAATGTCCATGAGGGTTCTTATTTGACAAGTTCGCTTGTTTTAAAATATGTATCTGTCCTATCAATTAATAAGTATTAGCTTGCATCTAACATTATTACGATTGTTTTGAAATAACAAATGTACTATTGTGATTATATATTTTCAAGCATAGTTGTGATGGAAAACTCAGAGTCATTCATTAACAGACATATTAAGAACTTGAAGTTGGAGTAGACCATGAAGTTAAGGGTCTATCTTGGTATTGAAGAAAAGGTTGAAACAGCCTCTGACAAAACAGTGCCCTCTAGTGGATATATGAGCACCTGGCGTCAAAGCAATTCTGAGTGGGGTCAGGAGTTGGGAATGGGTGCATAAAGATGTCCTACTATCACTGACCTTAAGAGCAGCAAAGACAGGGAAGATATGCTTCGTCCATACAGTGAGCCTCTGTTGAAGGCCTTCCATGTGTCAGGGCTGGTGCTAAACATGGGCTGCACAGACAGATGGAAGAGCATTCCTGCCCTCAAGCAGCTCATAGACTAAAATAATCACATTTGCAAAATATAAGTATGGAAGAAAGAGAAGTAGAAAGATGGGAAGAGAAGCTAGGTCTTCAAAAGAGAAAAAAACAAACATTTTCATGGGGGGTCTAATTCCAACCAACCAGCCAAGTATTGAAGAAGCCTTTGAGTACTCTAATAGGTCTACCCCCAAAATAAGCTGTTAAAGTTAGCAAAACAGAAAAATTACATAAACTTTCCTCTTCATGACAGAGTAACTTTTTGCATTAGTGTCATTCAGTAACAGCCTAATATCTTGATAACAGCAAGATCGAGGTTCATACAGTTTGATGAATCCTCAGGAGCAAGGGATGGGGACACCTCAGAGGTCGTTGTGCTCCCTAACACACACTCCCTTGAAGTCATTCCATGCACTTTCTGGCAGAGGTATATGACAGTTGTCATGGGTAAACAGGAGGGATCAAACTCAAACTTGAGCCTGTGCATGGTCACTAATCGAAAACTCAAGCTAACAAAAAAAGCATGGATGACTGTGTCCCCTTCAGCATTAATTACATTTGATTTCGCCATGACGCCCACCAAGCACATCATACCAATATGTTCTTTGAGGCAGCATTGCACACACTTTTGTTGTCATATACCACTGAGTTGTAGAAGCCCACGGCATTACAGGCAAATAAAACCAATGAGTTGCTTTGGTGAATAATTGAAATAGACACAGACCAAAGGGAATCAGAAAGAAAACAAGTGACAAAGGTAACTGGTAAAAGATTCCCTGTGGCCCTCCATAATAAGGATGTTCTCCCTGGTTTGATTAATGATTCCACTTCCAATGAAGCTTCTCTGAACTCTGTACACATTTCCAACACAACACCTGTTACACTATCACATCCTTTTTTTTTTTATATACCTGTCATCTTTTACTAGACAAACTTCTCAAACCTCCTTGAAGCCAAGTACCATGCCCTTAATCACTGTATCCTTTCTTCTCTATTATTTCTATTAATAGGGCAATACTTAGCACAAAATAGTCACTAAAATAATATTTACTGATTGAGTCACTACTCAAAATATGTTAAAACTTTGAAAGGAATAGATTATATTATCCCCCAGATCTCACTGGGTATAAGAAGTATGAGAAGATAGACAGTTTACACATAAGACGATTTAAATATGAAATTATCAAATGGAAAAATTATAGCCTTGCCAACAGAACAAAAGACTTCTAAAAAGTATCATTAAGCACTTAGTGAACATGCAAAAATAAACAAAAAGTAATAAAGCCCAATGTGAACAGGACTGTGGGGAACCTGGCATATATAAAAATGTACATTACTACGAGAATGTGGCTCAATATTGGAGAAAACCAAATCTAGACAGGCATGGTTCAGACCCTGAAGCTAGGAATTTTATTAGATGAGATTATATCACAACAGAAGATTATAAAAAAATGTTTAGAAGATGTTCTACTCAATACTTGTGAGAATAATAAAAAAGGGAAAAATAAAGGAAGAAAGGATAGATGAAGGGCAAAAGAAAGAAAATCAAGAGAGAAAGTTTAAAATGAAAAGAGAGAAAGAGAGCACAAGGGAGAAAAGAAAGAAAGGAAGAGAAGGGATAAGAAGAAGGAAAAATGAAAGAAAATAGATAAATAAACTGGCACAGCAAAATATAAGATACTATAGACTTAATTAAATATAAATATGTATATTGGACAGGTGCATGGAGCCTATATGTTAATACAGATGTGCATATAGGTAAGTGCACATGTCTATGAAAATTAGTGTTTCTGTGGGTTAGACTCTGTGTTACGTGGTCGCTATGTTTAATCTTCATGACAGCCCTGCCTGGCAGGTTATCTTGCATCATGTCCCACCACTTAAACGTGCACAAACAAACTTATTTCAAAAAAAAGTAAAAGAATTAAATATCCACTAAATACACACTTTACATATCAAAAACAATGTTAGTGACATAAACATTTAGAACATTTCATCTACTAAAAAATGATAAATGTTTACAATAGCTTCTGATTTGGCTGGAGTCTAATTCAGAGTTGGAGGGGCACTGGAACGTGGGACCACTGTCTAAAAAGAATGAGTTTGATGAAGAAAAGTATTTCTACTGCCCTACATGAGTGTATGGATTTTTGTGTGGGAGGGGAGATCTTAGCCTTCATTTTTAAAAGTCTTCTGGTCTCTACCAACAGGAGAAGCCCCAAACTGTCTCCATTAACCCCTGATCATAGCACGAAGTGAAGAGGAATCATGTAAACTGAGACCATTTAAATATTCTCTCTGCATAAAAGCTGTTTAGCTGCTGGAATCATTTCCTCTTGCTGTCCCTGAGCTAAAGTGGATCGATCATCAGGGGAGGTGAACAGATGCAGCTGGAGAGGCAGAGAGGCTGGGGGGATCACATTGGAGCAGCCCTGGGGAGGAGACGCGACAGAGGAGAGCCCACAGAAGCAGCCGGAAAGACAGCGCACCAGAGGAAGGGGCTCGGTGAGGCAGAAGCAGGAGAGAGCTGTGCTCAGAGGCGCTCCCAGCTTGCAGTGCTCCCAGCGGCCTGCACAGAGTGAGGAAGACACCGACTCCCAAGGGGGACTTGAGCCAGTTCCTCTCCTCCATCACCGCCTGCAGAAACGCGGACACACATCTCAATCTTCCATTTGCCCTTTGTGGACATTCACTGCCTCTGGGATCAAGGTCCACCGAAGACACACAGCCCTGCTGGTGAATCTGCTGTGTATTCTCATTTCCCAGAGGGAAAAGTCATCCATCTATATTAGACCATGAAAAATGTCAGGGAACACCCGCATTCTTCTTCTTTCTAAGCGTCAGGGGCTCCCTCTCGTCCCCCACAATCCTGCGCAGGTGAATGCTACTTTTAGCTTCCTGCCATTCAGATAAATCCAAATGACCAAGAGTCACAATTCCTGAAAGAAGAGAATTCCTGGCCAATAGACAGATCAGAATACAAACAAATTAACACTCCTCAGAACACAAACAAATTAACACTCCTCAGAAGACCTTTCAATAAAAACCAGCCATCAAGAAAAAGCTGAACACTCTGTATTTTTTGGAAGCCACTATTGACAGAACATAAATAACTTCTTTATTATCCATATTATAAATAAGCAAAGAACAGAAGCACTCATATGAAAATCTTCTTTCATCCCTGACGATCATCCTGGAAATTAAGATAATACTAGTCTTTTGCATTAATATGGGGCTTTACAGTCTATTGGCAATGAATACATGTTTTGTATTAATTATCTTCTTTAATTTTTAAAGGCAGAATTTTAGGAAGTGCTTTTGCATATGATTTCTAAATTCCATTGTCAGATGGACAGGATACTCTTTAGAACAGTTATTGCCTGTACACACCTGTACATCTGAAAATCACCATTCACTGTTACCCGGTCTTAAGTCTATAGCTCTTTTGAGTTCTGACATCACTTTCAGTACCTAGGACAGTGCTCATTTTCTACACCACGTAGGTTACCTGAAGGAACAGATGGTAGCACGTGGAGGGGGAGAAGGCCACTGCAAAACTATTTATGAATTACAGGAAAATTAAAGAAAAAAAGAATAAAGGAAAAAAAGATGGCCTGCAAGATATAAGCACAAAGTAAAATAATTCTTTTAAAAATCTTTAAGTAATAAACCTCTCTATTATTATACCACTCTATTTATTTTAATTATAGACATCTTTGGTGGGCATTACGTCATGTAATGCTAACAGGAAAGCCACATATTCAAACACATATACATGTTAATACTCAGGTAACCATTCTCCATGGAGTTCTACATGGATACGCCCTTGCCTTCCCTGTGGGCCAATGGGGTTTCTAACATTGTTGCCTTTTACAAATGACATATTAGAACAAAAACAAACAAACAATAAAACCCACAAAAATAAAACCAAAACAAGATGAGGGGAGGAGAACAGAGAAGGGAATTAATATTCATGAGCATTTAAGATGTGCCTCGCAGAATTACTGATGCTTTCTTTCACATTATCTTAATCTTTATGATAACGCTAAGAATCAGGTTCTTATTCTTGTCTGGATGCAGAAAGTGAAGCTTAGAAGCCTGGAGCCACTGATCCAAAGGTCCAGGTAGTCTAAGAGCTTCTGTTAACCAAGAATGCAAATTATGAGTGAATTTCTGTACTTACATCTTCACTAAGTCTCTCTCTTCCCCCCTCCCCACCTACCACATGCACACACAGAGAAAAACAAAGACGCATAGTGTTAGAATGAGAACTACAACAAAACGTTGGATAGTGAGAGTAACACAAATACTACATAAATGACAGAGATAAGCATAAAATTATAGAAACATACTCTCACAAAAGTAGGCCCAGACACTGCCAGAGGAGAAGTCTTGACGGTCATCTTTAGATGGAAGAATTAAAATGTAGAGCTGTTAAATGGTGAGACGGGATCATGTACATATGTTTCACTTTAATTGTTTAATGCATAGAACCCAATATTAGTTTTCCTGACTTCTCTAGTTACCAAACCCTCTCTCTGTACTATCCTAGAACTTTTACTAAATGTCTGTCTAGGGTTTGCCATGGTTTGTTTCATGGCAGCCTCTCCTAGAAGTTCTAAACATCTATCACACAGCTTCCCCACACCCACGCTCTGAAACCTGCAAATGCATGCACAGTTGTGCACTTATGCGTGTTTCTGGGATGACATGTTTATAACTCTTCCAGATTTTCAGAGGTATAGGTAACTGTCAAAACTCAAGACCACTGCTCTAGGCTGTGAGGCCAGCCTTCATATCACCTCCAGGTACCCGAGTGCTCAGCACTCAGTAGATGTCTGACTAATAAACAAATGGATGGCATGTAATGGGACTGTGGGAGAGAATGTACAGTCCTATCTAAGTCCTCTGTAAGTATTAAATACTTCTGTCTTAGATGTGCATTATGTTGCAGGGATGAGTTTTGGAGTCTTCTGCGCAGATTCCAGGCCGGGCCCTACCTCTCACTAGCTGGGGGACTTTGGCCAAGGCACTTAGCTCTCTACTCCTCAGTTTCTTCATCTCTGAATGGATGACAGAACCTTCTTAATGTATCTGATGCAGGTAGATAATGTTTAAAAGTGCCTGGCACAGGTGGCACACACCTGGGGACTATTACGTGAGGATGGCATTGATGCTGCTGGTGGTGACCGTAACCACAGAGTCACCCCAATTACTCTCCTCTACATCTGGGATGTAAATCCAGATAACATCAGCATCATCGTTGAGCAAACCCCACATGCATTTACTCAACATCATGTACAGAGCCCCTACGATGGCTCGCCCTAGGAAGTGGCAGGGGATGAAATTCTCACACACATACACAACATTAGAAACAAAAGAACCAAAAATAAAACACTCTGACTTTTAGGAGTTGGTGGCTAAGAACTTTCTTTTAGGGTTAGGTTTCTTATTATTTCCTTTAACCCCTCCAGGCCATTATGACAAATACTGTCAGCTTCACTGAAATGTCTTTGGCGAGGACAGAGAAGCGGGGTGGTGTCCTCACCCTCGGTCCAGGCTGGTGCCCTTCCTTTTCAGAGCGGTCGTCCCTCAGGGAAATGGCTCAAACTTGTCCTTAAAAATGTAAACTGGCTTTCTTTGAAAGGCAATGTTTTTAGCTCACTGGGCTTTGTGATGTTTTGCAGTGCTACACGCCCCCAGAATTGTTCTGTATGCTTAACTCTGAGACAGGCTGGAGCAGTCGTGCTAGCAAAGTAAACGAACCATGTTGACAACTAGACAAACATTCTGACCAGTTAAAACAACTCGATGACTGGCTGTTACACATATTGTGAGACTAACATATTGAAAAGCTTTCAGCCGACGTTCTATTTTTCCTAAATAATTTTGGTAAAATATTCTAATCTGGTAGTAAATGCCTGTCTGTATTCATATCTGTACATAACCGTGTGTGCAGAATAAGTCTATGTAAATTTATACAAAGCCACACTGAAGGTGGTACGCATCAGACTCTAACAAGTCCAGAAGCCCATTGACACGCAATAAATATAAAGGCAAAAACAAGCATGTGTTACAAAGAGACTGTTGCATTCAAAAATCAGAATGCCTTGGACTCCTCCTCACTAAGAAGACCGGAGCGAGGTGCCCGCTGTTGCTGCGTTTCTCATTCTGACGCCTCTCCCCCGTGAGCTCGGCTGTGCACCAGGCCTCGCCGCAGAGGATAAAACTGATGGCAGCTGACACACTGCGCAGGGAGGGCTCCAGCAGGAGTCTCCTGGGCCTGGGGATCAGTGTGCTTAAAATATTAGGATTTGATAGAGTTAACACTTGCCCTTGAGCAGATGGTTTTGAACATTCTGTCAACACTGCCAGTGATTACTGCAAACAGATTCTTCGTCCCAGAGGGACGGGAGTGAAGTGCTTTCTCGCTCGAGTGTCATCTAGGAGGTGTAAAACGTGCCATTTCCAGGGTCTTCTCTCAGCTGTGAGAAGTGCAAACGGTCCCCACACCCTGCAGCCAGAGCTGTGCCTCAGCCAACAGCCTTGCCCGGGTTTGAGAGAAAACAAGAACCTCGCTGAACTGAACTTAAATCTTTTTATTTTGTGCCAGTGAAACACTTGGGGTTTAGGAACCTGCTCGAATGAGGCTTAACGGTGACAGTGAGCATGAGGGGTGTGAGAACGGGGAGGGCGCCACAGAAATAAACTGACCTCGAAGTTTTCCAAAGTAGAAATGAACACATCTACTTGTGTCTATTTTTAATTGGGGAAAATTTAGAAAATTCATGGGGGGGGGATGTCTCTTCAAATCAAAAGTATTTCCCTCATTTTGAGGGAGCTGGTTTATAAGAACTAGGAAAGGAAATAACCGACAGTGGGAGATCGTGGAAAGCAACCTGCAAGGTTTTCATTCTCAGTGGAGCAAACCAGGAAGATCAGGGAAGAAACTCCAGCATGGGGACACAGCAAAGACAGCATCGGTGGGAATGGCAGCTTCTGAGAAGCTGAGAAGGGACATTGCTAATTTGGGGGTGTCAGGGAAGACTCCTGTGGGTGAGGAGGTTCAGATGACCTCTAGCGCACTTGGGATCCCACAGACCGCAGTGGCTGCTCCTGCACGGGGATGGTGGCGGGGGACCAGCTCTCTTCTTTCCATTCCTAGATGCATCCCTGGGGGTCACTGCAGGCTAGTGGACAACAGAAATGGAGATGCACCTGACTTGGTAGCAGGGGTGACAGGGTAAGGACTACGTACCCGGTGTTCAGTCTTGCATGTACTTTTCTCAATCAGACTACAGCAACGTGAGCTGGACTGAATACCAAGTGCAGGGTGCCTGGGATACTGTAGGAGCCTGGGGCCCCAGGCTGTCACCAGCCTCTAAGTTTCTGAGTCTGTCGGTGCAACTAAGGAGCTGGCCCTGCTGAATTCCCAAGGCGTTCAAATCAGACATTCCTGACTTCAAATTTCAGCTCTCTAATACAGGAGCCAGTTGTGAAATCCTGGCTACCCAGTTGCTGGTCTCTCTAAGCCTATTGCCACATCTGTAAAATGAGTAAAAGAAAATCTACCTGACTGGGTTGGCCTGGGAATCAGGCGACCTAATGGCCCATGAGAGCATCAGTAAGTATTTTACAAAGGCCTGCTTCCTGCCTGGCACTGTAGTGTAAGGAGCATCACTAATGAAATGAAAAAGGATCTACTCCAAAGTAAGAGTGACCGGAGCTCAAAAGACCACATGGACACTCAGGGAAACCTTGCTTGGAAAAAGGTGATGTGGGACCTCGTGCCAACAGAGATTATGACTTCGTTATTAGAAAATCAGGTGAACAGGAACACCGCCATCTTCACCCTCTGACAAATACTTTCATGGGTACTGTGTGGTCATACCTGATCGGCATTAAGGGCACCTGAGCTGCTTCTCACTCTCCTAAGGGGCAAGGCTTTGCAGGACAACCAAGACCACCAAGTCCGACACACAGACAAGATGTTTTTAACAGAAAAGTAGAGGGCGTGTGTGAGAGACAAGACTTGAAGATTTACAGATCCGGACCCTGGCTCTCATGCTAAAGGTTTGTAACCTCCCCTTCATTATGTTATCTTGCTGCGATGCTCTGAACACCTGCACTATTAAATTCTTTTCTTGGATTTTTTTAATAAGAAAAAATTAACAAAGTAAAATTTGTTGACAGTGTTCACAGTCAACGCAGTGGGTGTTCCACCTATGCGCTGTCAGATACTTCATGTTCATTTCTGCAGGTGCTAAATACATGCTGACAACAACATATGTTACCAATCTTAAATTTTTTTTTAACTCGTAATTAAGGAGTGCTTGCAGCTTGAAAAAATAAAATAATACAGGTGAAAGCTGCCTCTGCCCAAAGATTTCATCTCATTTATTTTTTCCTCTGCCATTTCGGTAGTTTCAAGTGCAGCATATATAGAAAAAGTAAGCTTTTAAAATTATTATCGATGTAAATAGCAGCCATAAGACGGATTCGTAACTTAATGTTGAACACAGTTGAGCTCACTTCCTCCTCCAGAAAAAAGCCATTTATTTCTTTCTTGGTTTTTTGTTTTGCTTTTTTTTATTCTTGACTCTTTTTAAATTTCTCTTGCTTCTTTTAATAATGCATTTAGGCTTTCTGGGAAAATCACACAAACCCTTCAAAAAGTACTTATCACGCTATGCAAACCTCAAAGTTGTACAAACATTCTCTAGGTAGAATAGAATTTTTTCAGGTTTTTTTTTTTTTTTTTTTGTTATCTGACTGCATACAAGATCACTTCTGCATAGTTAGGTAATGAGCAAGAAATCATTGTAATTTTATCCCTATGAATTATGAAGATAACGTCTTTTCACTGGCCCTCAGGGGACAACATAACAGCTTCCACTTTCTTCCACTAAGAACCAATGATGAGGTGATCAATGATGTTTTCAAAATGAGTACAACGTGACTCTCTGACAGGTGGTAAGAAGGAGTTGAGACGTGCTCCCCAGATGGAAGGAAGTATCAGAATCAGCAGAGCACTCAATCTCCCTACCTTTGACCCCTATCCTTCCCAGAACTGCAGGCAATCGGCTGAATGCAGTCCATTCTCAGAACCTTTCCTGCTGTCTTCACATAACCACACTGCCACCAGGATGAACCCTCATTTGGAGGGTCTTTGGTGAGCACCCCTACAATGTTGCTTAATCAGACACATGGCCCTGCTCTATGGACTTTTAGGTCATTGTTACTATCATAAGTTATCTATTTTTCCCTTTGAGTTTGTTTATTATTTGTTTCTCTGACTAAAAGATAAGCCCCATGAATTCAGAGACACTGCATCCACCTTGTTCATATTTAGCGCACCGCCTGACAGAAAGTAGATGTTCAATAACTACCATGTTCCCCTGAAAATAAGACCTACCCCCAAAATAAGCCCTAGCAGGATTTCTATGCATTTGTTAAATATAAGTCCTACCCTGATAATAAGACCTAGTGATGGCGTATCTGCATAACCATGCCATGCATTTCGGTGCGAAGCAGTAAGGAAGACTGGAATACCTTTTATCTGCCACAGCTCCTTCCTCCAAGCCATTAGCACTTGCGCGGGTCATGTGTGGTAACCGCGGTTGCAGGCATCCTATTGCACACGTGCAAAAAGGTGGGGAAAGTTCACACATCACTAGTGCCAGGCCCACCAACAAGGTCAACTCCCCCAACTGTATTTGAATAAATGTAGATTGTTGCATTATACTTAATAAAAATAAGACATCCCCTGAAAATAAGCCCTCGTGCGTCTTCTTGAGAAAAAATAAATATAAGACAGTGTCTTATTTTCGGGGAAACACGGTATTTGGTGAATAAGTTAATAAGTCACTTAAGAGTGGTGGGAACTCAGGTTGTTTCCCTTGGACATTTTGATTCAATGGTCTCAGGTAAAGCTGACAATCTGTAGTGAAAGTTCCACAGGTGGCTCAGGTCAGCCGGCAAATTTTGGAAACACTCTCAGATGACTTGCTACCCAGTGTGGGCCATAAAAAGACAGCGTCAGCTTTGTCACGAGCTTGTGGGAAACACAGACCCCCAGGCCCACCCCCCCCCCGACCCACTGAATCAGATCTTACATTACTGAGATTCCTGGGTGATCTGATCACTGATTAAAATTTGAGAAGCACTGCACAGCCAGATCTCAGCCCCAGTGTATCTGAGTCAGCAGGTGTGGGGGATCTCAGCCTCAGTGTTTCTGAATCAGCAGGTGCGGGGGATCTCAGCCTCACTGTTTCTGAGTCAGCAGCTGTGGGGGAATCTCAGCCTCGGTGTTTCTGAGTCAGCAGGTGTGGGGGATCTCAGCCCTGGTGTTTCTGAGTCAGCAGGTATGAGGGATCTCAGAGCTGGGGTTTCTGAGTTAGCAGGTGTGGGGGATCTCAGCTTCAGTGTTCCTGAGTCAGCAAGTGTGGGAGATCTCAGCCCTGGTATTTCTGAGTCAGCAGGTATGAGGGATCTCAGCCCTAATGTTCCTGAGTCAGCAGGTGTGGGAGATCTCAGCCCTGGTATTTCTGAGTCAGCAGGTGTGGGGGATCTCAGAGCTGGTGTTTCTGAGTTAGCAGGTGTGGGGGATCTCAGCTTCAGTGTTCCTGAGTCAGCAGGTGTGGGGGATCTCAGCTTCAGTGTTCCTGAGTCAGGAGGTGTGCGGGATCTCAGCCCCAGTATTTCTGAGTCAGCAGGTGTCGGGGATCTCAGCACCAGTGTTTCTGAGTCAGCAGGTGTCGGGAATCTCAGCCCCAGGGGTTTCTGAGTCAGCAGGTGTGGGGGATCTCAGCCCCAGGGATTTCTGAGTCAGCAGGTGTGGGGGATCTCAGCCCCAGTGTTTCTGAGTCAGCAGGTGTGGGGGATCTCAGCCCCAGTGTTTCTGAGTCAGCAGGTACAGGGTAAAACAGAGAATCTGTATTTCTAACAAGTTCCCAGATGATGCTGGTGCAGCTGGTTCAGAGAATAAACTCTGAGAACCATGGCTCTGTGGTAAGCATTCTCCAGCTTAGTCCAACGATTAAGGGACAGGGCCAATGATTCAGTTTAAAACAAGGACAAGTTTTATATTGTCAAATTTTGAAGCACAGACATGGAAGCCACCTTTGTGTGGGGCTGGGTCAGTTTTCATTGTTTGTTCAGCCCACTTGAACAAGGACACCGTGTTGCCTGGGACTGCTCTGACAGCTCCCCAAAGCCTGCAGGCTCATTCTTAATCATCTTCCTCATCCTCTGTCTGTAGCACACAAGTATACAGGACCTTATTAGGGCAGGTTTCACAGGCTTTACTGAAGAAAAATACCCATCTCCCAGACTCTCTGACACTACCTGGTCTGGCTACAGAGGGCATGGGTCATTAAGTGGGGCCACTCAAAGGCAATGGGTCCAGTATGTTCAATCCCTGTAAATGACCCCCCCCCCAAACTCTTACAGCCAGGAATTGGAAAGGAGGCTGATATGATAGGCATATCATCAATAATCATATGGATCTGGGTCCAGACCATGGCTCTGTCCCTTACTTAGTCAACCTGCACAGTCTCCCTGAATCTCTGTCTGTGACAGAGTATGGAGGCTTATGGGTTAGACACTCCTCAGTTCCAACCTCTGCCCAGCTCTGTCATCTGTAAATTAATAACACTTTGAGGGGACTTATTTATTTGTGTTCTAATGACATTACTGCCCTTCAGGGTTGCTGTGCTGGGCAAAGGAGTTATTTTATTTAAAGGATACAGGATATAAGGTTGATGACTTATAAATTTTAGCCTTTAAACTGCTCCAATCCCAGGCTCATCCACAGGTGAATGTCCAACCATTCACCTCCAAATACCTGCTTGTCAGCCTGTACTTCCTGGCCCTCACCATGACCCCAGTGTCTGGTTATGGCCTGGTCATTCCCAGGGTAAAGAAGGCATTTACATGGGCTATGGCATGTCCGCTGAGGGATCCTGAAATTATAAATGAATAAATTTGGGCCCAGTGAGATTAAGTAACATCCTCAAGGACACGCTGTCCCCCTACTAACTGGGGAACTGAGATTTAAACTCCAGAAGAGCTGCCTTTGCAGCCTCCCAGTGGGCTATCGGGGATCAAGCCCAGCGGCCTCGTTTCCACTTCCTGATTCTCCTTGGTCTCCCTGGGTCCTTAAAGGGAATTGACAGTTTCCTCCGTCTAGACCTACGTGTCACAGCATTACCCTATTCCTTCTTCTACCTCTTCAATTCTTTCTTAAATTGCCAAACCAGTATTATGAACTTTGACCTCTTTCCCAAACTTCAGACTTTCCTGTCCAGTTGTCAGCTGAGCATTTGGGCCTGGGTTCGGCCTGAAACTCAAAAGCCAAATGCCCCTTGTTCTTCTTCCTCATTTACTTTTATTAATGGCACCACCGTCTCCTTAGGCACGTGGGTCCAAAATCTCAGAGACATGTGGGTAGTTCTTTACTGAGCTTGCCTCGCTCCAAACTCACTCTTTTTTACAAACTACACTCTGTTTCTAAAAGACCTTTCATGCCACTTCTCAACAGCAATGTGGGCAATGAAAACTACAAGTAACACCTCTACCCTTCCACTTTTTCTCAGAATTAAAAAAGGAGCCATAAACTTTCTTTGATTTAAAGGTTTGGCAAACCTGTGCCCTACTTTTCCTGTTAGGCGGAAATACCTAGGAAATGAATATGTTAGTCTTCATGTAAGAAGAGACACCAGTTGGCCTTAAACGAGGAGAATTAAACTCATAATCCAGTAGCATCGTAATAAAAAAGGCACCATAATAAAAATGTATACACATTTTAAGAAAGGAAAAAACTATATTCAAATTGTAGTAATATGTACCCATGAAAAAGATGAATCCAAGTCACGTTTGAGCAGCTCTTGTAATTGCAGAAGTCAAATGTAAACTTGAGTGTTACCATTTTAATATTTTTTTTCTTCCTTAAAATGTGTATACCTTTTCTGGCACACTCTGTATAATATATCATGCTTATTTTCCCACTATTTTTAAAAATTGTTATTTCTAAGTATTTTAAAATTTTTGGAAAAATTCCTTTGGCAGTGGTGAATGAAATACATCATCTTTAAGGTCCAAGAGCATCAAGATACAGTTTTAAAGTGTGAGAATTTAAAGTCCAAACTGTTTTAGTGATCTGGACTAACTGAATGACTGTTATTTCTCAGCTCTCTAAGCCCAAAGTCATCTCACTGGTGTGTGCTCACAGAGCTCCCTGAATAGGCTTCTTATGACTTCCATAGGGAGTTTCTCCTATATATTTAGCAATGATCATAAACTAGCATCAGAGACAGAGTCCAGTGAAGTCCTGAGAGAGGCCAATTTCAAAAAGTACTCCCAGGCCCAGATGGACACCCTCCAAGACCTACGGCCAAGGCAGTCTGCATCACTTGCTCATTCTGGGACTGGTCTCGGATTTGAGGGGGCCCACTGCACAGTGACACTCACTGTGCTGGTCTGCAGTAGAAAGTGCGGGGAAGTAACGAGCAGACTACACGTGAAGTGTAATTCGCCAGCGATGTATAGTAGGTTCTCAGAAGCCTAAACTAAATCACCTGGAATGTTGCCAAACTCAGAACGGGGGAGAAAAAGCCGTAACAATCTTCTTTCTGCTAAGAATAATTATGTGAAATGTTCCCAGTAGGGTTGCCACCTTATTAAGTACCCAATTGTGATCCGCGGCTGCTAGGGACTGGAGAACAACATGATGCAGGCTTTGTACGAGATCTATAGGAAGGACCAGCAAAGTTAAAGGGATATGTTATTTGGAAACACAAACGCAGCTGAGGTTCAGGAGTGCCTAATGAGAATGCGTCTTTAACCGTAATTACTGGGCGTTACCACACTTCTACAGAGCTGAAGGCTGGCCATCAGTATCTAATTTCATTTATTTTATAAATTTATGTCTAGATCTACTCTAAAAAGCAATAAAGAGAACAAGGTACAAACGTAATTATCTTAATATTGTTTAACGAATCAAATGTCAATCAGTATAAATGCACATCCTTTACAAGGCACGACTTTAAAAATTTAATTCGTGTCACTCTGTGAGAATAAGCTAGTATTCTAGTCACTACAAAGGGTTAAAATACAGATGCTGTGAATGAAATGTATAATCCTTAAGGCCTTAGAGCATTAAGACATATCTGCTCCTTAGGGTCCATCTTTGTCCATAATCAATTTCTTCCCTCGGAGAACATTAATTGTCTCTAATGATAGCTTTCCATCAATACATCCTTGATCTTAAAAGGCCTGTACAGCTTTTTCCTTTATTCAATCAAATCATCTCTACAATTGCCCCCCTTTAGTAAGATAATACCTTTTAAGCCTTGTATTTTAATATAAAAAATAAGAGGTAGCTGCAAATTCTAATGGAAGTGCTAACATTTGAGAACCAGGATGATGGCTTCCATTATCCTAAATAATGTTTGAAGATTACAGAAAGCACTGTGTTTCAAAAGGTGGAAACTAATCCACCACTTTCAAATTATTCCTTGTATAAAAATCTGTTCTGACATTAGGACTTTTTTTTTTTTTTTTGCCCTGGTGATGGCACTGTATATTTAAATATTTGAATATGAAAGATAATTTTTCAGCTCTGAAAAAGCCAAATAATTGCTATTTATAAGGACAAAATGCTGAATAATTCAAGGACTTGACAACTTTAAACACCAAAGCCCTTTATTTTGTTATTCTCCAGATAAGCCATTCCCACACTCTTCTCTCAAACCACCAGTCCTAATCAGTAGGTACTAAAATTATTTAAGTTCCTGATGACTATTAAAAAAAACCCAGAAAAGAGACCTCAGTCTCTTCATGGACCCACTAACATGTCTTGATTCCCCCTCCCCCCATTCGCCTTCCTTGAAACTGTTTTTCTAAAGGCATAGAAATTCTTTTTTTTTCTTTTTTTGTCATTCCACCAATTTGTTTCCATTCAAATAGACAACTGCTCTTCGCAGCTTTCTGTAGGTTACCCAGGACAAATCTGTGTTTCTGCCCAAGGCCTAACAACAGCTTCTGGAGAGATTGCCCTAATATTTACAATAGGTAAGAAAACTTGAGAAGAGACACCGAGAGGACGAAAGCCATCTATCTATCCTACAGAATTCTTCTTTGGGTAATTTCTATATTCACAGGAACACAGCAAAATTTCCATGCTGCATACAAAATGTCATCCTTATCACTGCGAGATGAGGGAGCCCTCCTCGCCGGGGTCCAGGGCTTACGTGTGCACGCTCTCTCTCACTTACAAAAAATCTGCCAGCATTCTAGGAAATAGATGAAGAGACTCCGTGGAATGTAATTAACTGCAAAGCCCAGGTGATTAAAAAGCCGATTAAAAGAAAAATAACACACACAGCACAGAAAATACCTTATTCGCTGAAAAAAAAATGGGGGGAAGGAGAAAAAACAAACAAAAAAAATTACTAATTTATTTGGGGTTTCTCTAGTAATATGTACGATACTAAGGGCTAAATTTATATCATACATTAAAATAGGAGCAATATTTCCTAATTATATTGGCGGCACAAAGAATACCGAAAGAAATCTAAGTCTGTATGGGGGAGAGGTGTATAGGAGGGAGATAATAGCCCCCTAACAAACATCACACCTAAACAAAACACACACACAAAGTGAGACCAGTTTAACAACCAAGATAAGAGATGAAAATTGCCACTGGAGCAGATCAACTTTATTCAATGCCCTGATAAGCACCTATTTGCTCTTCCCATTATGCTTTCTTAGTATTTATAAATTATCATTTAATTATGCTGGCAAGTGGTAATTGTCAAATAAAGCTCAGATAGGCATAAGCCCTCAGGCTGCACATGACAGAAAAATATCTGTTAAAGCTGGGCTGATTCACTCGCTCAGGAAATAATTTCCTTTCTTCTTTTTATCCTTGCCAACAAATTATATGAACTGGCACTTTGTGCTTTGTAGGCATTTTGAAGCCATTTTGAAGCCTATGTAGATTACAGAAAAGAAAAATTAGTTGTTTCAATTTCTACCCTTCCTAAATCATTCTGCTGATTTAAGACACCACATACCAAGCGGACAAAAAAGTGCCAAAGATCAAGAAATTCAGCCCTTCCGCTACTGAGAGTTTATGCTCAGTGTCATTTTCAATTGAGGAAATCAAGATTTGGAGAATTATTCTACCTATCGTACAATAGATTTTATATAAAGCAGGAACTGGAACATGACATTCATCCCATTAGGAGAGATACAGAAATCTCTTTTTCCTTAAGTCTCTCACCACTTGGGTTTAATTAGCACCCACCCACCCTACCTCTTTTGTATTGAGTATTATTTAAAAAAAAAAAAAATTCCAGCTAGTTGCAGCACTTCAGCCACGGAGCATAAACACAGAGGATTGTAATGCCCATGAAAAGGTAGGTTGGATTCTAAGAGGCGATTTCATTCATACCTAATATTTAGACAGAATGTTGCATTTGGGTTATTTATGTAGAGACACTTGTAAATTATTTTTATTTGTAAGGTTGAGAAAAGAAAACACAGAAAATATCCTCCTTTCTCCTTTGAGAGAGAGAAAGAGAGGAGGCAAAACTTAAAAAAAAAAAAAAGATCTAAGCAAACTCAATTTCCTGCTGTGAGCAAAGATCACCGGCCCTGCTTTCTTGCTATTCCATTTGCCTCCCTCCCTCCAGCTCTGCTGGGCTGCTTTGGGTCCCTTTAGAGTCTTTGTACATGCTATATTCCCACGGCCTAGAAAGTTCCTTTACAAATTCAATCCCACTCCCTTCTCCACCTCCAATCTTCTCAATCTATTACTACTTCAGTTAGACCCATTCTTAAGATCCTAATTCCAACATCGTTTCCTTAGGAAAGCTTTCTCCAAACTACCACTCCCAGCTCCAGACATGGTCACCCGGTGTTGCTATGTACCTGCATAGCCCTTGTTACAGCGTAAAAATCAAAAGGAATGAGAACAAAATACAACCTTTATTATGCGCCAGACTCCTGTGCATTCTAACAAACACTTCACCACTGCCTTTGGAGGAAGATGCGGGGCACAGCAACATCAAATAACTTGCTCAAGATTCTGCAGCTGGCAGGTGGCGGAGCCAGGACTCAAACTCAAGTCTAGGTCCAGAGCGTGTGCTCTTAACTGCTCCTTCATACTGCTGTATTTATGTGCTCAACTGTCTAGTCCTATCTGTCGATTCCCCCCCAACCACACTAGTTTTAAGTGCCAGGAGGTGTGTGATCGTGTCCATTTTGCTCAGGCCAGCTCTATAATAGGAACTCAATAAATAATTATTGAATCAATGACCAAACATTCAGCTCAAAATAAACACACAGATTGGATGCTGAGGACTGCTGCACATCCCTTCCCACACGGAGCCTCCTTATTCTGGCACCTGTCTTCTGCCTTAATCCAGGAAGACAGGTTGGCCTGGCAGACAGAACTTCCCAGATCTTTGATTCATGGAGTAAGGTGCTTTCATTCTTTGGGTTGTTTTGTTTTTTTTTTTAATGGCTTAATTCCTTTCATTTTAAAGACTTTAACTAAAACCAAAATGTTTTAAGGGTCATTCACATTTTGAAACATGTATGTTCTTAAAAAAAAATTGACCAATCCATTTACACAGATGTTTTATTTAAAGACTGAATAGATATTGAGGTTGGTAACATGTATTTTAATACAGACCCTAAAACACATCTTACTCTGAATGCATAGAAACAATGGTACATTTCGGCATATTTTGCAGCCAGAGTACAGGGTGCACCCTAGGTACAATCTCTGTATTATTAATACTTATTCGCTGTCAATGGGAATGCTAACAGCGTTTTGTCAAAATGCATACCTCCTATTTGAATGTGCACTCTATCCTTGAATAATTCAGTTCACAGTACTCGTTTGAAAAGTTAGCCATTTTTCTGTTTTGCTTTGTTCACGCATACTTTTAGACCATTTTAGTCCATGATGTGGGCTATTCAGGAACTGATGCAAATTTTCTTTTTATAAAGGAAATAAGATGCTTTTTAGTAATCAAAATATAAAAACACACCCAGACTGGCACTTGGGAAACTGAACATAACCTTAATTCAGGCGGCCCTTTTAAAATAAGAGATGTTCGCGTCCAGGCTGTTAATTGGGAATTGCAAGGCTAAACTACACGCGTACCTCAGTATTCATAAACGCTCTCTGAGTACTCAGAAACGGTTTTCAGCTACTTATTTCTTCCCCTGGGCACTACTCTAACTCAACAATTCTTCTAAAACAAAGTCACATTTTCATCTTCTGTATTACAACATTTTTGCCGCTTACGACCTAGTTAATATTTGTCGTAGCATCATAACACTTTTCGTTATTAGAAACTTGATTTTTTTTTTGTAGAGACAGAGTCTCACATTGTCACCCTTGGTAGAGTACCGTGGCATCACAGCTCACAGCAACCTCCAACTCCTGGGCTTAGGCAATTCTCTTGCCTCAGCCTCCCGAGTAGCTGGGACTACAGGCGCCCGCCACAACACACGGCTATTTGTGTGTTGCAGTTTGGCAGGGGCTGGGTTTGAGCCCGCCACCCTTGGTATATGAGGCCGGCACCCTCCCCACTGAGCAACAGGCGCCACCCAGAAACTTGATTTTTTCAAATAAAGCATTTGCTTCCTAGTACCATAAAAACAAAGCAAAATAAAACCTACGCCATTTGAAAGTTGAAGAAAGTGAGGCATAAAAAACCAAGTGCTCTGATGATAAAATAAAAATCACAATACTGGCCAATGACAAGTTATTTTGCTTTTAAAATCGTCCATTCTGTACAGTCATAGATATACACATGTTTATCTGGAAGTATAGTTCAAATCTAATATCAGAAAGGCTATTGTCACTGTCACATCATAAATTTCTTTTTATCCAAAAGTCCATTATTTATAAAGTACAAATAATCTTCTTCTCTCCCTTGTTCTCCTCCTCCTCTTCCTTCTTTTCCTCTTTCTCCTCTTTCTTCTTTTTTTATACTTTTGCTAAAAATTAATATTCTGCATGGCTCCAAGGCCTTTGACATTGTGACTCTTCAGAGTAAGAGTATGATGTGTTGAGTATACAGATTGAGGATTAAGCATAGGGATTATATTCCAGGCCTAGCATCCTGGCCATCACATGTGAGTACGTGCTAACTCTTTCCACTAACCAAGGGATTCTGAGAACTCATTAATCAAATTCTTGACTGTCACAAACAGAGATTTAATGGATCATTTATCGATTATCAAAGAGGATATCAGGGAGATAGATAATATAAGAAACCAAAACTAAAGTTTAAAAGGAGAAATGGAGCAAATTCACAGACATTTCAATTTACTTCTCTAACCAATGTTTTGTATATTGATTGCAATGTTATCAAGCCCCCTAAATAAATAATTCTATGCAGTTTCTACTCTTCAGTTAACTTCAAAGCTTTTAGTACATAGCATGACCATCTGTACACTAAGAGCTAAGTAAATGCCTATTGACTGGTTGTTGAATAAGAAAAACATTCCAATTCTGCTCAATAAAAATAGAATGTGACCCACCTATGTAATTTTAAATGTCGGAGGAGCCACATTTTAAAAGTAAAAAGAAACTGGTGGAATTGATTCTGATAATATATGGTGTTGTTCATTTAAGCAATATCTGAAGTATCGTCATTTCAACATGTAACGCACCTAATAAATTATTAGAGAGCTACATGACATTATTTGACATTTACAGCACATCTCAGTTTGGACGATCCTCCTTTCAAGTGAGGCTACTGGTTACCATATTGGTCAACACTGACAATTCAAATTGTGTTAATTAAGGGAATATTTTCTCTCTTGGGTTCTAAGTTGATGATGTTTTGATGTAGTTAATGATACAAAAACAATGTCTTTTCCAGTATGTAAAATAAGCTGTTTGGGCAATGACTATATTTAAGAGCTAGAGGTTGTACCCCCAACTCCATAAACAAGGAAGCATTTATAATGTTATTGTTATTGAATTATCTATAGCAAGTCCACACAGTAATAACCGATCACTCTTATCAGCAATGCTTCTGAATTTTGTAGGGAGTTTTGTGACTATACTTGGAAATTAAGATAAATGTAGAAAACCACAGAGAATATAGGGGAGGTCAACCTTGTCATCCAAGCCCTGAGTCTGTGTAGGAGATTGTGTCTATCGCCAGTCGCATCTGTGCTCTATCTTGTTTTGAGTCACCAAACGTGACTGCTTTGAACCATCCTTCACTGCATCATCTCTGGTCTCTTAGTCACTCAGTTTTGAAATATTGTAATTATAGTTGATGGCTCACTTTCATTTTAGTGGTAGACTTTACTAATTACAAAATCTTGCCAATTCTGCCTCGAAACTGGATTTCATCATTATTTCCACCTCTGCACTCTCATAGATTTGGATGGGGCCTTCTTCATCTGATTCCTCTTGGATATGGCCGCTTGAGGCTCCAGCCTTCAATGTGCTGGCTCGATGCTCTCAGAGACATCCTGCTGAGACACAGATTGGAAGAGGCCTCTCTGGGCACCCAGTCTTCCAATGCACAGGACATAGTCCAAACTCCTCTATGTGGTCCCCAGAGCCTCCATAATTGAATTCCAATTTACTTATCTTAAACTACTACCTATAACCCACTGCATCTTAAATTTAGGTTTACTATCCCACAACCTGCCAACCCTCCTGCCTCTTGGCACATACTCGTCTTCCATCCTAGAAGGTTTTTCTAGCCTCAATTCTAAACCTAGTCTTCAAAATCAAACTTTAATCTCATTTCATGAAAATTTTCTAGATCATCTATTTATCAACTCAATAAATGTTTTATGAGAGCCTTTGCAATGTACCAAATACTACACTACACATTGGGGCTTTTTTTTTTTTTTTTGAGACAGAATCACTTTGCCACCTTTGGTAGAGTGTTGTGGTGTCATAGCTGACAGCAATCTCAAAGTCTTAGGCTCAAGCAATCCTCTTGCCTCAGCCTCCCAAGTAGCTGGGACTACAGGCACCTGCCACAATGCCTGGCTATTTTTAGAGTTGGGGTCTTGCTCTTGCTCAGGCTGGTCTCAAACTCAAGTGATCCCCCCACTTCGGGCCTCCCAGAGTGCTAGTATTATAGGCATGAGCCATTGCGCCTGGCTCATGTTGGGAATTTAAAAAGTTTTTCTTAAAAATCCCCCAAATTGGTAAGTGATGTTGACAATATAATAGGATAAATACTATAATCAAGATATGCATAAGGTGTTATTAAAGGCCAGAGGGAAGAGAACTTCAGCCTGTGTGGAGGGAGGGCAGGGAAGACTTTTACAGAGGAGGTAATATTTTAGCAGGATCTTGAAGGATGAATATTAATTTGCAAGGTGGAGAAAGAAGGGATGAATGTTCCTGGAGGATGAAACTCACTATTCAAAGGGTACAGAAATGTAAAAACATGTACATGATTAGAGAACACAAAACAGTTGAATGTTACTAAAGGAAGGGTGATATTCCTAACATATAACAACCAGCATGGCATAAGTTCTGATCAATCAGAAGTGACAGTAGATTGATTTTCAACAGGTATGTGGCACACCTTCTGGGTAAAGGAGACAATTACAACTCGGACTTTACACAAACACAAACAACGTTACCCCTCATACTATTCCAAAATTTTTTTAATAGTGATTTTAGAAAAAAAAAAAAAGACCTGACACTGGACTTAATCATGCATACAACTGAATGTTAGCCCAGAAGTTATCTAATGACTCAAATTTATTTCAGTAGGCAAAAAAGAAGCACTGAAAGATTTCAGACAAGTAAAAAGTATGTCCTCATCAGTTATATCTTAGAAAGACTGACCAGGCAACTGTCTAAAGAATGGCTTTGAAGAGAAAGAAACAAAAGGCTGAGACAATAGTTAGATGATTGCAGTAGTTCAGGTAAGAGATGAAATGCAGCTGACCTGGGCCTGTGGCTGTGAAGATAGAACTGAAAGATCAAATTCAAGTCATGTCGGAGATAAAATCTGCAAAATTTGATGAACAATTGAGCATAAGTGATGGGAAACTGATGGATAGACAAACGACATATTTGAGGTTTTTAGTCTCGAAAACTGTTGCAGAGTGACGCAATCAAACCAAACAGTGAATATAAAAAAGAGGAATGCTTTTGTATGTGTAGAGTTTGAAATATCTGAGGCACATAGCTGAATATGTCCAGAAGACAGCAATTAACAGAAGGCAGAATTCAAGAAAGATAAGTAAGTCACAGGTCATTATGTAGTGGTGAAAAAAAAGAAAACAGATGGATTTTCCAAAGGTAAGAAAAAAAGTAGGAAACAGAAATGGCTGATGATAGAATCTTGGTGAAGATCATCTTTAGGACACAGGAAGAAAAATAAATTCATGTTTTGTCTTATACCGGAGCTGTTTCAGGACGCCAGTTCTCTCTTCACTGGACCTTGAGTTCCCCAAGGGCAGAAATCATATCGTATTCATCTTTGGGGACCTTTGATGTTCATTAAGAGCATTTGATGCCCAGTAAGTTTGCATACACACATACAAAATGTTTGCTGAGTTGAAGTGAGCTTCAGCTTCATCCTGAAACACTTGAGAAATATATATAAGTATCTATTTATATATTTTTTCATGTATTCATATTCACAAATACAGTAGACCATCTGTAAATTGATAGTCTGGGGGACTGTAACAAACTGGTCAACATACAGAGATGGTCAACATAAGGAACTAGGCCTACTATACTGATGCGTACATGTGGTGCACATCTGGCCTGTGAAAATTAGGTCACCTTAAGGAGGGGGTCAGTGTAGGCAGATGGTCAACTGTGGAGGTTCCACTGCATATATATTCATTTACTAGGCTGTCTGATTAGGTTACTCCTCATAGCTATATCATTGCCTGTGAAAGTGGGTTCCTCAGTGTACCATCCAAATTCACCCACAACTTTTGAGTATGTTTTCTGAACTAAAGGAATAAAAAGTACTCAATCCATGTTTTAATGGGCCATCTCACAAAGGCAGTTGCTGGTCAATCAACAGTATGGACCATGGGGAGTATGGCCTGAAGGATTGATCTATGAAATGATTATTCTCCCTCTATTTTTCATCTTTGTAGAGATTGTGATATTATGGAAAGATTCAGAATAACCTGCTCTGCCATGTTTTGGTATATGATGTGTACACGGCAGGTTGTTTCACCCCCTTGAGGCTCCTCACTCATCTGTAGAGTTGGGATAATCTGACCCCCCTCTCAGAGTCAATGATGAGAACATATGCAATCACTCAGGTTTAAGCACCAAGTTCATTGTTTACATAGTAAGACTCTTCATCTTTGGTTAGAACACAGCATTATTTTCTCCTTTGGATAAACCACTAGGAAGAACAAAATATATTTCCCAGAAAGGAAAATGGAAAGTATGAATTATTTCAAAAGTGGATCTCACACTGAGGATGGACGTTTTCAATGAAATGTGTAATAACGTGACAAAGTTTTAAAGCCTGATAGAAAAAGAGATGAGTCTGTGTAAATAATCATTGAAGATAGCTCTCTTGTTAATTGTTACTTCAAACTGCTTTTTACTTCAGCAGAGGTACAGGCTGGAACTGGAGGATGTAAGGGCTTACGCAAAATTAAAACAAACCAATTGAACGCCCGGTTTGTGCAAGGCTAGATGCCGAGACAAAAATGCAGAGAATCCTCTGCCTTCACCTGAACCACTGACAAAATTCTGGACCCAGAGAAAGGTGCCATGATTGTTGCCTACTTTGGCTAACTTGGGGGCAAGGCTCAGGATTGGGGGTGGAATGATATCTTTATTTTCACCTTGGTATCCTTATTTTCACTAACACCAGTAAAAAAGTCAACTTGCCTTTTCCACTACTACAAGAAAAAGCTATGAGAATATTAGTGAAGTGTATAAACAGTCCAGGATCATCAAAACCTGGGGACATTTGCTAACCCCCAGCACGCCTAGTCATATTCTATTACTGCAGCAGGAAAGAGGGCAAGAGGTTTGAGATTGGGGGGAAAAATAAGAAAGAACAAAACCCAGGTAAATTATCCTGGTGTAAATGAGTAGCTCAGGAAACTATCTGTTCTGATACTTCAACAGAAAGTATCCGATGAAGAGCTGGAAAAGGGGGTCAGAGAACAGCAAGACAATCATGGGCTTTTGCCAGTAAAATGATGTGGGTTCCCGTCCTGGCTCTAGACTTTGCCAGCTGGTCGATTTTAGTCTTAGCCCTTCAGCTTCTTCAACTTACAGCACAGTGAAAATGTAATAGTAATAAGCCAGTCGCAGGGTTTTGTGAGGCTGCCACGAGCTGAGGTGGACAGACATTCTCTGTAAGCTGCAAAGGACCATGCCTGGGGGAACTTGCTCACGTTGCTGGCAGCTGTTATCGTGCGCTCCACTGGGAGAAACGTGAACCTGTCCCTCAAAACTAGCTATTCATAAACAAGACAACTACTGCAAAAGTTCTGATATTCTTAACCTTTCTTACGCCTGAACCAGACCTTCGGTCCCAGCTATTTACCACCCCAAATTTAATATAAAGATGAACCAGCCAGGCGCATGGCTCAGGCCTGGAATCCTAGCACTCTGGGAGGCCGAGACACATGGATTGACTGAGCTCAGGAGTTCAACACTAGCTTTAGAGACTCTGTCTCTTAAAAAAAAAAAAAAAGAAAAAAATAGAAAAACTAACCAGGTATTATGGCAGGTGCCTGTAGTCACAGCTGCTCAGGAGGCTGAGGCAAGAGAATCTCTTGAGCCCAAGAGTTTGAGGTTGCTGTGAGCTGTGATGACACCATAGCACTCTACTGAGGGTGACATAGTGAGACTCTGCCTCAAAAAATAAATAAGTAAATAAATAAAATAAAAGAAGTGAAGATGAACTATGGGAAGTGCCAGGCTTATCAGGAAATATAAATTGTTTCCTTATAATTCTTAAATTTCCCCCCATATTATGAAAGTGCATTGTCAAACAGTTCTGACTTGATGTTGTCGAAATATTAAAATACATTTATTACACACCAATGTATTTCTCCATCTGTGTGGGTTTTGTTTCAGTTTTGCAGAAAGAATTTATTATGAGATATTTCTGATGTCAGTTAGGTAAAAAGAATCGACAATGTCACAACTACCATATACCTACCCTAAATTAAGAAATAAAATGTTACTACTGAAGTTATAGGCCCCTGTGATTCCCACTCCAACTCTATTGCTAATCCACAAAACAAAGGATAGAATTATCCTGATTTTCTTACTTATATATGTAGTAGTAGCATACACTTCTTATGGTAAAGTTGTCTTTCCAAATATTTACCTCACGTCTTGGCACCTGTAGCACAGTGGTTATGGAGCCAGCCACATGCACTGAGGGTGGCAAGTTTGAACCCGGCCCGGGCCAGCTAAACAACAATGACAACTACAACAAAAAATAGCCAGGCATTGTGGCGGGCGCCTGTAGTCCCAGCTACTTGGGAGGCTGAGGCAAGAGAATCCCTTAAGCCCAAGAGTTTGAGGTTGCTGTGAGCTGTGATGCCACAGCACTCTACCAAGGGTGACATGATAAGACTCTGTCTCAAACAAAAAATTAAAAACAAATTTTTTTTTAATTTTAATTTTCAAAATATTTTCCTCAGAATTTACTTTGTCCCTGTTCCCAAATGATCTGAAACCATGGAAGAAAGCTTTCCTAGTTATTTTATTAAACTAAACAGAGAAGGTAGGCAGCCAACCTCGGCCACAGACTCATCAGTGTGAAGTGGAGCTACTGAAGACTCACAAGGGACAGCATAAGGGTTAGAGGCAGAGAACTTTGATTTGAGCCCCAGCTGTGCCACTTACTAGTTGAGTAATAACTTTGGCAGTATCACTGCTTCTAGGATTATCACAATGACAAATAAGATAACCCATGCGCAATTCATTTTTTTTTTTTTTTTTTGGGCTGAGGCTGGGTTTGTACCTGCCATCTCCAGTATATGGGGCTGGCACCCTACTCCTTTGAGCCACAGGTGCCGCCCC
>NW_003852561.1:441721-448401 GCF_000181295.1 Otolemur garnettii | reverse complement strand
TGATATCGCCTCCCTGGATTTGACCAGGGCTGATCCATCTGGCTTAATGATCCCTGTACAGTCCTTTGCGCAGCCATAATGCCAGCCTTCTTCCAAAAGCAGAAAGCAGACCACAAGCCTCCTGACTTTCAATATGATATTTCGGGTCAACACATAAAAATTTTTAAATCAAATCTTTACCTTGTCATCAGTATTCTTGTGCATTAGATAATCCTATCAAATGAGAGAGATTAAACAAACATATTTTCTCAATGTTCCATACAAAAGGATCTCTAGAAAATGTCTAGCTTCCCCCAGTTCTGTCCTTCTGTGGATTTTTAGCTTTAGTTGTTGTGTTCCCTGCTGTTCTCCCCAGCTCCACTTCCAAACCTCACCATTTTACACGAGAAGAAACCCCAAAGAGGCAACGTGATTTTTTCAAAGCCCTGTTGCTGGTGGCAAATTGGAGACTAGACTGTATGTTTCTCCTGCCCAGGTCAGCGCCCTTCTGACAACATTGCCCTGCCTCTTGAAGGACTTTAACAATCACTGTCTGCATCTAAGTACAATGTAGCCTTTTTATTTGGTCTTCATTGACACCATGGCATCATAGCCGTGAATCAGTCTTGAAGTAAAACCCACGAACTCCTGACTCTTAAATAATAGATGCATTTACCAAAATGACTCATTTCCTGTGGGGGCTTAAAGGTAGAGCAAAAAGATTCAATTTTCAAAATTTTCCAAAACCAGAAAATAGCAATTCCAAAAAGAGAAGTTAGGAATTTAGGACTTAGAGATAAATCTTTTAGAAAGAGGTCTCTAAGAGTTCAATTAGAAGGTGGTTAAGCTCTTTTCTTATTTACTATGCAACAAATTCATCTTTTTTAAAAGAAGCAAACACTTAGCATTTGAGACATGGAAAGAGGGACAGGAGTTGCAGGTAAACACAGTCTTCCTTGTCGGGCTCCATCTCCGGCCTGTTGCCCTTTCCTCTTTCTCCCTGCGGACCATCATCCTGGAAGAATTATCCCTCAATAAGGAGAGAAACGGTTACTCAGCAAGCAGCTTTTCTGCAAACAAGCAATGTCTAGGGAATCTTACTTCAGTCCCACCAACAGAAACAGAAAAGACATTCACAAAAACGTCATCTCGAGTAAAAGGGATAAATGGGAAGATAAACTCAGGATGCTGCAGAGCCCCAGAGGAAGCGCATCTGCCCTTCCTCCAGGCTTTCCACTGGGTCTTAAAGGATATGTAAGTGCCAGCCAGACAAGCTCACTTGGAGGGCAGCCTTCCAAGCCAGGGAAACGCCCACTGTGTGCAGGGGGTGAATAGCAGTTTGGTATCACTGAAGTAACAAGCACAAGATGAGTAGTTCCCCAAGGAGAAGCTTTTAAAGGTATAGGAAAGAGTCCGCAGAGATCCTGGCGAGCAATCCAAATCTGCATTAAGATAACACATGGAGATCTATTAAGGGGTGTGTAGCTAGAAATTCATTCCTTATCATAGGGAATGACATTTATGAATTACTTACATTTTTAAACTTAAAGTCAGTTTAAGTCTGACTCTGTAGTAAACTTAGTCTAAACTTAGGCATTTGCATTCTAACATGATTCCTTGAGTGGGAGAAAGAAAATGCACTTGGGTTGGAGGGATGGGGCAGTTGCTGCTACACCACCTGCCTGGGAGCCTTCCCCTCCATTCCTTTTGGTGTAGTGGTTCAAAGTTTGGGAAGTCTATGCTTTGAATTACTCTTTTTGGACAAATTCTATCTTCCAGTGCAGAACAAACTGTGATTGCAATTCCAATACTAATCTTATAATAAAGTGGCTTGGCTCTTTAAAAACTCTTAAGTCTTCCAAGAGAAAATTGGGGCTGGAGAGCGGGAGGAAGCTGTCCCTGTGGGCAACCTTCAGTAATATAGTGATGGCAATGTCCAAGAACTAAGCTATTTCAACGGAAACAATTCCTCTAGGCTGAATAATAAATAATCTGCTAGGGTCTGAAACACAGCCTTAGTTGTTAAGAGTAAGCAATGTTAACTCAAAGGAAATATCATTCATTCATCACTTAATCAGCAGCGACAGCATGTCATTCTGCCAAAGTTTCATCAGGATAAGAAAATAGAGAGATCCTAGGAGGCACCTGTGGCTCAAGGAGTAGGGCGCCAGCCCCATATACCAGAGGTGGCGGGTTCAAACCTGGCCCTGGCCAAAAACTGCAAAAAAAAAAAAAAGGGAAATAGGGAGATCCTTATAGTCTAGAACAGGGCTGTTCAACCTGCCACCCATGGACCACATACTGATTTTGTGAAGACTTTTTTTGCTTATCTGTGGTGGTGGATATCAAGAAAAGTATTCACAGATGTATTTTTGCTAATCAGCTTTTATTAGCATTTGTATATTTAATATGTGGCCCAAGACAGCACTTATTCTGCCAATATGCAGCAGAGAAAAAAAAAATTGGACACCCCTGACCTAGAAGTTTAGTGTTTGGGATGAGCCTAAGATAAGCCCACAGCTCTCCCTCAAGGCAGACTGCAAGAATAATTACTGAAGTTCCAGCAAATTACCACAAAGGCTCAGGGGCAGGTGAGATTAAATTAATTTAGAAAATTGTTCCAATTTCCACAAGAGCAACAAATATGATGAAGAATAAAGGAAAAAATAATCAAGGATCAAAATTTTCTCTGTGCTTAGATTGTGTACTTTCTTCCAAGAAAAATTCACATTCAAAAGCCAGGCCTTATTATACACCCCAAAGTGTGTATAAAATTTTAAGTTTATCAAAATGGATGGAAAATAAATTTCCAGAGACCAGAACCCTTCAGCTTCTATTATTTAAGATTAAGGATGGCAAACAGGAATATCTCAGCTGAGCTCGACCACCATGAGGACCCATGGAGCAAAAGAGAGGATCGCTAAGGTAACCAGACAGCAGAATGTAATTACCCAAATTGGACTTCAGCCAGGCTGTGCAGGCAATACCCACACTCTTTAGAAAATGTCATAGACTCTTTTAATAACCATGGCAATTTTATTCCACAAACATGTATTAGCAGGACATATCAGAACAAGAATAAAATATTCTTATTTTTTTTTTCACACCCATGAATGGATACACAACCAGAGCAAAGAGGACAGAATATGAATCTCAGGGATGTGATTACTCACTTGCTTGGTGACAATATTCCCTCTTGTTTCTAAAGGTAATTTTTTTAAATGTAGGAAGAGGCACTGTGCCATGTGTGCGATAGAATGCAAATAGAAATCAGGAGAATGTTCAATAGACTAGAACTCAAATGAGGGATCTGATATAACCAGGGAAAAGTAATACTTAAATTCTTCATGATGCTAGTTTAGTATAAACATGATAATACACTATTTATTGGAAAGTGTAACAGTATGTCATGGGATGTGTTAACACAGCCTTGGGACACACACACACACACACACACACACACACAAAATCCTCTTGGATTTTTAATGTCTTAAGATTTTTACTGTAATATGTAATGGTAAAGATATTTCTCCATGGAACTAAATTTTCAATTTTTCCTTCAGGAAAAGTAAGTGATCTAGTTGTTGAATTAATGTTTCCATCCAATAAATGCTTCATGAGTGCTTACTAAGTTCCAAAACAGTCTGTGTTCTCACAGAGCCTGCAGGCTGATAAGCATCTGAGAGGGAGATCAGTGGAATTTTCAACAAGTTAGGAATGTGTAACCACGAGACGCCTGGAGGGAAGACTCCCAACATGCCAAAAGAAGCAAAATCAAGAACGAATACCAAGCCCCCCATCCACCCTCATGAAGCAAAAACAAGAACGAAAACCAAGACCCAACGCCGACCCCCATGGTATTAACCAGCAATATTTTACTTGGGCAGATAACAATCACAATGTTTATGGAATATTTACTTTGTCCCACACACTGTGCTAAGTGTGGATTTTTCCTGATATCTTAATAGAACCAAATCTTAAAATGGATCAGAGGGATCTCATTCTAGGCCAGACTATCAGCCCAGTGCAGCCAGCTCAGGGCTCAAGTCTCAGGACCACCATGTATCAGCTTTGTTTTTTGGACAAGACAGTTTTATGTAACTTCAGTTTTCCTATCTGGAAAACAGAAACAATTCTATCTTACTTTTTAAGTTAATAAGGTTAAATGAAAATAAATAAAAGGATTAACATAGTGCTTGGAAGAGAGCAAGTAAGCAGCACAAAATTGTTATGGCCACGCTGCTCAGAAACGAGAAATGTTTACAGTGTTTACAATATTGAAACACCTAATCGTCACGGTCATCTTCACGCATCACGTGCCCTGCTCACGTTGCTATCCAGTTGGCTCCGGCCCTCTCTCTCGCTGCCTCTTGCTCCCTTGTCCATTCTAGGCAACCATCGTGCAGCCTTATCACCAAAAGATTGATAACTGGAGCTGGCGCCTGGCCGCTCCCTACTTTCTTTCGCTGCAGGCCAGGAAGTGATGGGTGATTTTTCTTTTTTGCTGTATTTCAACCTTCAAATCATCATAAACGTCATTCTGGTAAATTTTTTCTCACATATATGCTTATGTCCCTTTACTCCCCTTTTCTCTTTCCATTACATCTAATCCTTGCTCATTTGCTTAGAAAGATTTTCTTCCTCACTCTCTCAAGCCCTCCCCTTATGCACCATTGTGAGCCCAGAGACCAGCGCTAATTATCACGGGTAAGCATTAGCATTAGAGCATGGGTAACGGAGGGTGCATTTGTATCACGGAAAGGAAAACCATCGATCATTACGCTCGCACCCCTGAGACCCTCATTCTGTGAAGGGCCTTCAGGTGCCTTAGTCACCCCCATTTTCTGTCTCCTCTTTTTTAAGTTAAACCTTCTTTCCTTAGACACAAGTAACCAAAATAAAAATGAAACTGATTTTACTTGCATTTTATTCTATTCCAGGTCTGTTTATTAGTGAAGAATACAGTGGAAGCCTTGCAATATTTTGGCAATATTAACTCTAATAAAAACTGGCTCTTCTTGTCATATTCATTATTTTGTTTCTATAGGAGGAAAATGATTTTCTGGCTTCTAAACTAACTTACAATCAATGTGTGAAACCAAACTTTTGGAAAGTTGGGGGATATCAGTTATTTCAAGAACCACTGCATGATACTCGAAAACATAAGGAGATGCTGATTTAGAACTCCAGTGTTGACTGTATGCTCGCTTGTGCTGAATTGGGGATTTGCTTTAGACTCTCTACGGAGAACGAATTACAGCATTTTGTTCTGGTACCACAGTCAGTCTCACTCACAAGGAGCATAGATTATGGAAACCTAATGCAGTCTGTGGCAGTAAGCGCAAGACTGTGATACATCCATATCTTTGAAAAGGGGGCCAGGAACGACGGTTCATCAATAGAACTACTCTGAAAGGCTGTCAGCTCCCAGCATATACAGAATGATGCACCCTTCATTGTCCTTACGTAGCAATTGGCTGCTGCTACCTTTCATGGCCCAATGCTAGGTTTTGAGGTGACAGGTCATGTGCACTTCAATATTTAATTAAATAAACTATATTAGGCTCAAAAGCCAACAAGGTTCCATGGACCTTTCTCTTGGAAGAGCCTGTGAGGATTCTGAGTGCAGTGAGGTGATCAGATATGCATTTTGGTTTCTCTTGTTAACAGCAGGCTTATACCAAGGAGAATGAGCCTGTGAGAGAAAAGACTTGCATGTTCCATCACCAAAATATGGTCAATGATAAATAATCTGTATTTACATTTGCATATAATTGTTTTCATTTAAAAAAATTGCCAGATACTAACACAAGAGATCATTCAGAATAAGTTATGCTTTCATATGAAGCATTATTTTTCTGGATTGTAAGTACAACAAATAGCATTTTCTTTCCCACTTCCTAATTAGACAATTGTCTAATCTCTTTTTAAGAGGTTTCAACCGCTTGTGTTTTTAAAGAATGCAACGCAGACAATGTTTATTATGAAAAGTAGTAAACATATAGTTTTGTTCTGCTTTTTTTTTTTTACCTTTTGAAAACTTAATAATAACTAAGTTTCCTATTTTAATTCCATTCAAAACCCTATACACTTTAGGTTCAAATTTGAAAATACAAAACGTGAGTCCTTCAGAGCCAATTCAGTATTGCTACTGCAGCAGACATAAAGAATAGCAAGCTGAAGCTAATTTCATTTGCAAATGAGACAAACTTGGAATCAGGCAACAGAACAATGGATTTCACAGACCAAGGTTTACATGTACCTCTTTTAGAAACTATTTCATTAACGGCCTTCCAACTTTTCTTTCGTAAGCAGCAGAAAAGTTTGCTTCACAGAGATACCGCTGCAAAGCTGCATCCTTAACTGACAATAGTCAGACCACACCATCCCGAAAGGCAGTGTTGAATTAGCTTGTCTTTTCAATGTTGGCAAATTGCTTGGATCCAGAAGACCCAAGATAATTTCGAAACAAATAGCGATATTACAGATCTAAATTTTTTCCCAGAGGTTTCAAATTAGGCTTAAAATTATACATGTTGCTTCTTTGTGTGCTTTTATAGAATGATTCCAGTTTTTTCTTCCTGGACCATAGAAGATGCTCAAAGTTTGAAGCATTCAAATTTTTTAAAAGAATAGGATACTAAGTAGGCAAAGAATAAGTTTGTGCCACATGTGACTTAGACACTGTTTGATTTTTTTTT
>NW_003852561.1:439592-441701 GCF_000181295.1 Otolemur garnettii | reverse complement strand
TTTTTTTTTTTTAATTGAATGGTAACTATGTATATTAATGCACTTCTGGGGTACAGTGTGGGGTTTTCACACACAATCCGAAACACTTCTATCAAACTGGTTAACATAGCCTTCATGTCATTTTCTTAGTTATTATGTTAAAACGTTCACATTCTACTCTTAGAAAGATTCACTTGCACCCTTGTAAGATAAACCTTAGAAGTGATCCCTCCGATCCCCCTCCCTCCACCCATTCCCCCCTACCTCTTAATTCGATCACATTGACCATTAAGTTTTAGCACATGGATTTGGGGAAATATTCACAGCAACCACCTTCCCTTGGTGACCTCCTGTGGTTTTCCCCACAACATCTCTGTGTCTGAGTCTCCTTTTCACAAAAGGACACGGATCATACAGGATCAGGGCTCGCCCGTATCATCTCATTTTAACTTAATTATCTCTTCCAAGATCCTATTGTCAAATTCTTACTCTGTGGTACTGGAGGTCACGGCTTCAATGTATGAATTTTGGGAAGGGCACAATTCAGCCCCTACCATTTAATACATAAGGAGCTGCTGAGGTTAAAGAAGCTGGGGCCCCAAGGCGTGTCCTTCCTTCTTTCTTCCCTGCCCATCTCCACCACCCTGTCCTCACCACGCTGCCTCTCAGGGACCTGCTAGAAATGCCAGGAGGCCAACACAAACTTCTCAGCAGTTCACTGGTTTCTCAAACGTGAGTGGACACATAGCACGCACCACACAGGTGTCACTGGCGTACGGAACACTTACAAAAGTAAATAAAACAATCTAATGCACATCAACCACGTTGTCACATATTATTTGAACAACAGCTAAGAATTTTAACTGCATTGGCTCTATCTTCACATCCGTGAGGGAGGTGGCAGGAAGAGCAGGTGCGACATAGCTTTCTTTACCTGCCCGAAAGGAAAAGGTAAGGCTCAAGCGAGGCCATGAAATGAAGGAGCATTCTAAATTAGGAAACGCAGGAGGCAGTGTACTAAAAGCACCAAAATCAGCTTTCGAAAGGCAGCACTGCTTCCTCCTTCTCATTCTCCACCCGCACATTCCAGGGCTAATTGCCTGATTCTTAGGACTCACCTTTCTTAATCAAATTTAAATGTTCAGCCTCTATTTAATTAAAAGCTCTGTAGCTTTAACCAAATGTGCTAGGTTATTACTCCTTTGATAATTTGGGGAAAACTTTAATCAAGCCTGACATGAATTTTCTCTTTCCAAAATAATCCCTTTATTTTTCCCCATCCCTACACCCCATTTTGAAGTTTTATCAATATTCAGTTTTTACCCATGGAAGGGGCATTATTTCTTTCAGTCCACTCCACGACCCCCACCTGTCCCTCTGGGCCTCTACAGCCCATTGCCCACCTCCTGTACAGCTACGTCACCCTGACTGTCCATTACCCTAAACTCCCATGGGGGAGTCAGGCCCCTCACACTGCTTCGATGCTTAGAGACGCAGGGCCTCCCCTGAAGTCGGTTTTCCTCTGTCTTACTCCTGGGCCTCCCCAGAAGTGGCTACTACCCTCCCCTGCACCTGCTCCTCTGCCTATAAAACCAAACCTGAGGGCTCTTTGGCCCATGCTTGCCAGGGGCTACTTTTCTGCCCTCTCAATTTCCTCAAACGTCATCTCTTGTCTCTCTGGCAAGCAGCATGTGAGGGACTAGGCAGGCCCTGTGTGGGGTGTGCGCTTGAGTCAGGCTTGTCCCCTGCTGTCTGCAGCTCAGTCATGTGGGGGGACAAACAAGCACAAGAACAAGGATGGTACACGGTGGAGGGGAAGGAGGGCCTCAAAGTGGCGGAAGCACGGTGAAAGTGGGATTCCTCCTCACCGCCAGTCAGGAACAATCTCAGGGGGAATGAGGTGTTGGAAATTGGTCTTTAAGAATTTCAAGGCTCGGCGCCTGTGGCTCAAGTGGCTAAGTGCCAGCCACATACACCTAAGGTGGCGGGTTCAAATCCAGCCCGGCAGCCAAACAACGACGGCTGCAACCAAAAAATAGGGCACTGTGGCAGGTGCCTGTGGTCCCAGCTACTTGGGAGGCGGAGGCAGGAGACTCGCTTGAGCCCAGGAGTTGGAGGTTGCTGTGAGCT
>NW_003852561.1:434005-439572 GCF_000181295.1 Otolemur garnettii | reverse complement strand
AAAAAAAAAAATTAGATCTATTTGCCCAAAGAAGCTATAAACTTGGTTACCCCTTACTGTTTGTGTGATTTAAAGATAAAAGAAGTGTCTGATTTTCATGGGTAATCATTATAAGCAATAGAACTACGGTTTTATAGCTCTCTGAAGCACATAAACTCTTTTTTCTTTAACTTTCCTCAGAGCCTTGATGTATCAGTCTGCTAGGGCCTCCATAACAAAGTACCGCAGACAACGGGATGGCTGATATGAGAGAAATTTATATTCTCACAATTTCAGAGGCTAGAATTTCAAGACTGAGGTGTCAGCAGAGTCAGCTTCTTCTGAGGCCTCTCTCCTTGGTTTGGATATGACCGCTATTTTAGTCCGTTTCTGCGGCAATAACAAAATGCCTGAGACTGAGTAATTTATAAAGACAAAGTCATCGTTCACAGTTATGGAGGCCGGGAAGCCCCAGATCCAGGTGCCAGCAGATTCCGTGTCTAGTGATCTGCTCCTCACAGAGGGTGCTGAGGGGTCCTCCCAGGAGGAAGGATGGAAGCACAAAGAAGAGTCTCGGTTATTCTTCTAATAACTCGTCTTAAGAGGACGCTATACGTGAATAGTCAATCATTTCTATGAAAGGGAAAAACTACATATTTATATACTCTTGGCCCATGTGAATTCTAAAACAAGTCAAAAAAAATCATTAGGTTATGTACCCCCACAAAATGATTCAAATTTAACTCCACCTTGTATCAGCTGCAGAATGATAAGTTGGTCACCCCTTAGAACGGTCTCTCAAGAGAAAGGACTGCGCAGCTTTCTCCTAGGTCCCTGGTTTCCTGTCTCTGGTCTCTCTCAAGGAGCCTGTCCCTCTCACCGCTCTGCTGCCACCGCTGAGTTTCCCGACTTGCCGCCTCTCGCTCCCCCCAGCGCAGATTTCACCTCCTCCCATCACCCAGTCCCTGTCGTTCTGAGCTGATTTCCTTGGCTGTTCGTTCTCACGTCATCCCCCGAGGCCACACTTACCATCTTTTTCTCCAAATCAGCCTTTGCTCCATTTTCCTTCTCATTGTCAGTGTCATAGTCCTTGTTTCTTAGTTACAAGCTCTTTAAAACCTCAAACCCATTTTGATCCATCTCATCCCTGATCCCATATCAAACTAACAATCCAATCGATTTTCATCTCAACAACCTTTTGTCCCTATTTTCACAGTCTTTGAGTCTGGATTACCGGGACAGTTTTCTCATTGACTTCCTCGACTCTAATCCAACTTGCACATAGCTGCCAAACTAATCTTCTTTAATATATCACTTGCGTCATGCTGATTCCCTGCTCAATAATCTTAGATAGTTCACTATTTCAGATTTAACCCAAATAGATTGAAAGCCCACTAGGAAATGTCTCAGATGCTCTCTTCCCTGACTGGTACATATTGTTATCCCAGTTTTATTGATGATGACAATTAAGACTCCAAAATTTAGCTTACCAAAGGCTAATAATTGGTAGGACAAGCATTACAGCCTCACCCTTTGAGCCCTGATCCAGTGCTTAGCCTTAATAGAAATTTATAGCTCTCGTGCTTGGATTTCAAGAATATCCATAATTCTGGTGGCCTCATTTAACCAATTTTATTTTTTTCTAACTTCCCTTACCAGCCCCGGCCCATCATTCCCTCCCAATTTGCCTACTTGATTCCTGCTTCTCCCTGGCATCCCTTGGACATCTTCCATCCTTCCCCAACCTCTGAGGCATATGCTAAGCCCTGCTGGGGGGACTCCAGTGATGGCTCTGGCAATTCCAACCTTATTAAGTTGGATTCCTAAAGGACTTATGCTCTAGCACAGTGCCTCACAGCCTGGGGACTTTATCCATGGGATGAGTCTGTGGGTCCCTGTGTGCATTAAAATATATACGACACTTTACACTACTTTATGTGTATTTGCTCCTATTTTCCAAAAGTAAATAGACATTACTGGGATAAATAAAATTAATTTAAAGACATGAATTTAAAATAATTTGTGGTCTTTTGCCATTATGTGTTTTTCTAATTATAAGCACTGAACATGTATTAGCATAGAGTTTGTGAAAATCTGACTTTGAAAAGGAATCTTTAATAAGGTTGGAAACCACTGGTCTAAACACTTACAATGTACAACCTTGTTGAGTTGCAATTGCATGTGTTCATTAATCTTATAAGCTTTGTGAGGATTTTAAAGGTTTCTTATAAGACACAGAATAACTACAACACAGTTCTGAATCCACAGCACTTCATACAGCACTGAAAATATTTAGTAGATGCTCAAAAAATACATGTGACAAGCTTCCCTCAGCTGAGAAAGTATAACAGTATAGTTTAAAGAAATTTAGGTTTATTTGCTAAGTGATAGGCCAAGAAAAAGGATAATTTTACAGCTTATCACCCTGCCCAAGACACTGGAGCTCTCCAATCATGGCCATCTTGCATGGATTTTGGTGAAAGCTCCAACTGCCACTCTTTATTGAAAAATAAGAGAATATTGTTAGATGGATCTGGGGCTCAAGACTATGGCTTAATGAACACTAGCTAATCTGAAGGTATTTAAATATCCCACTTCTATCTGGAAGCAGAAATCAGAGGTAAACCTTGAAAGCAATCATTTGAATTCCTCATTCCCATACAGTACCAACATTAAAGGGTGATAAAATTGCTTCAACCTATTGCTTAACTCTCAAATTTAGTTAAATTACAGAATCGCATTAAAGCCTGGATAATACCAGATATCCATATAGTTGCTCCAAGATATATAGTATCTACCTTTGGGTAGAGGATTGAAGGAGGGTACTAGTATCTAGCATAGGCAGGGAAGTTCTTATAGTAAAATAATGATTCATCATTCAGCATCATTAATGATAAAATTGTCCAAAAAGTAGATTTCCATGTTGCCGTAAGGGTCTTGTGGAAAAGTGATGTTGCAGAGAATAAGCATGCTTATTGAAATTGTGTTTTAAATAAAGGTGACCATCTGCTCACTCAGGCAAAATGGTGAGCTTTCTTTATTTACTGTTGGTTTATATAGTCAATTTTGTGCATGCACAGTATACAGCAATGACCTCATTAATATTCATTATAATCCCTCTGCACAAGCACACTATACATCAATGACTTCATTAATCCATTTGAACATCTTGTGACCACCCGCCCTGTTAGTAGCTCCTCCCTGGTAGTCTGATAATCCACCCAACATACACCTTTAAGCATAACCCTTTCAACATAACCCAGTTTAACATAACTTAATGGAGAACATGTTGTCAGTCATTACTTTCTTTATTCTTATCTGATGAAGCCTGAGGCTATGGAGGAACAAGGTAGATTGAATATCTGCCCTTGCTGGCCTCACTGTTCAGAGGCTGTTACTTCAAATCTTTAAGCAAGGCATAAAGAAACTTCTTGGGCATACAGGAATTTGTGTGCAAACCTCTGCTCCCATGTAGGCTTAAAGTCAGGAGGTCTTTGCTGGAAACTTTTATAAAAAATTTTAAGGCTGGACTTCTCAAAAGCCTTTCACAAGCCCAAGTTTCATCTGTGCCATTAGATACCTGTATGCATTGGGTAAATTCCTCTTCTCTTGAGGTCTTTGAGCATATTTCCATTCCCAGACCCATCAGCAAGAGACCTGCATTACTTACCACAGATCAGGAAAGGTTGCTAATGGGTATCTGGCCAGTTTTCCAAAGGGTTTTTTTATTGGCCTTATAAAGTCAACTTTAATTCCATAATGTAGTAAATGCTATTCCAGCCAAAGCCTTGGTCATGTTAGGCCCACAACCAACCTGGCCACATGAGATTCTGCCTCAGTTTCTCAAAAGTGTGCCTGCACAAAGTCTTTTCACTGCTCTCTCTCAAAGGGCCTTTTTGGCCAGAGGCATATAGGCGTTTTGCCCATATTTCCAAAGTAATTGAAATTTACCCATTTATCACTTCTAAATTTTTTATATTAAAAATATGATATAAATGTTTATAAAATGTATTACAGGCTTTTGGAATTATAGTGAACAAATGATATTAAAAATAATTCTTCTGTGTGTTCATTAGATTGGATATAAATAATTATTTTACAGAACTCTAGTATGTACAGAACTCTAGTATGTACAGAACTCTAGTATGTAACAGGGCATATTAAATGGCCCTACCCTATGACACACTTTGAGTTTTATAGGATTTTCAGAAAAAAAAATTATCCTGAAAAAATTTTAGACTTACTTAAAAGTTACAAAGTAGCACAGTCTCCACATATATCCTTCTCTCAACTTCCCCTAACATTATTACCTTATATAACCATATTATAATCAATTAAACCAATGTTAAATTAACATTGGTACAATACCATTAAAACTGAAGACTATGTTCAAATTTCACCAGTTTTTCTATTAATGTCATTTCCTATTCCAGAGTCAAGGCCAGAACCCCATATTGAATTTAATTTGGTTTTCTTAGTCCCCACCAACCTGTGACATCCTCAGTCTGTCCTGGCCTGCTGCCCCTGTCACTCTTGATGAGTCCTAGTCAATTAATGTTGTGGACTGTCCTGCAATTTATCTGTCTTTCCAATGATTATTGAGGTTACCAATGAAATGGTACATTTTTGGGTTAAAAAAAATACCACCGAAGGCAAGTTGTGTCTTTTCTTTGATAATCATATCAGGGGGTTCATGGTGTGATATGTCTTATTCCTGGTAATGTTAACCTTGATCACTGGACTAAGGTGGTGTTCACTGAGATATTCTAAGCTACTATTTTTCCCTCTGTAATTAATATTTGTTTGATTTATTAACATAATTTTTCCAACTCTTTCTTCAGAGTGAGGCATCAGATCTCATTCCTTGGGCTTACTAGCAGTAACTTGCTATCTGCTATAGTCTTAAATACCAAGAAAAAAAAGGTTTATTAGAATTCTTTTTTTTTTTTTAATAGGTTCTGGGCAAGGACTTTTTGTAGACTTTTAAAGGTAAGTCTTTTTTGTCCAGACACCCTTTGTGGATATAATCATGTTCTTGGTCTTGAGGTTTTTCTATCTAGAAACCTCATTGCTGGTAATATGTACCCAAAATATTATCTTAGTGGTCCTCACATGTCAGACGAAGATGCCTGAAATCTTAGAAACAGGATCACCACATATTGATTTCCCAAATGCATATTTCAAACTCAACAAACTAGTTTACTTTCCCATGGTCCTTTCCCAGTGGGTGGAACAAGAAACAAAAATAGGAGGAATTTGGTAGACATTAATTTTGCTCATACTTAGTATACTAGATGTAAAGAGGAGAATTGATGTGATACCCATAAATCAAAAAGCTGACTCATGATAGCATGACTGTTCTCTCCACATCTCTAAACTTCAGGCTGCCAGTTCCAAATTACCCAGGCTGGAGAATCAACACAAGATTGAGTCTTCATGTTCCATTTTCCCAATGCCATCTCTATTGTGGAATAATCTTACTAAAAATGTCTTCATGATGACATCAAGCCCACCCCTCTGCAGAGGATTTCACTGAAATCATTTCAGAAAGGGAGCTGTGTGTCTTAATGTCTAATTTTTTCAGATAA
>NW_003852561.1:428703-433985 GCF_000181295.1 Otolemur garnettii | reverse complement strand
CATACTTCCTCCATATTTCCTGTAATAGTGAGATACATTTTAAAATACAGTATATGTTTATTGCACATGTAAGATGTTTTTGTATCCTTCTAAACTCTTTAAATTTGATGAGGGTGAGATTTAGCCCACTGTTTTATATAAACTAATAAAAACTCAAACATTTCTCAAGTTGCATGTCCTAAAACTGTGTTCATGGTTCCCTATCTTTCTTGTGTTTCCTAAAAATGATTGAGTCACTGTTGTTCTGTTGTTTAATCTGATAATTACACGAGCACTAAATCTTACATGGGAGCATAAAATGCTAACACACGTTGAAAAACCAAAAAGCGTACAACTATAATCTGTATGATAAAATGCATTACTCTGTTTAAAAGGATTGTTTTACAGATGCAATTAACAATCAGCGATCATACAGTGTAGACCGGTGTTTTGATGCCATCTGTTGGAATAAGTCCTCTTACTCTCTGGAATAAAGCTATAATTTTCAGTTTACAGTTTCATTAGGCAGCACACAATATTTCTCACCATAAGAAGAGGAATCTTAAACACTTTAAGTTTTATAGTTTTCCATCAACAATTAAGTATGTTGCTAAAATTTTCCCAGAGAGAATGGATAAAATTAGCATCATGGCCACAGACTGCTGGTTTATTTCATAGCCTTAAAATATCACCAAAAGTTCAAATGCTGATGATCTTTTTTTTAAATTTTAGTCTCAATATTTGAAATATGATTTCCATTGTCTTAGTTTATTTATGGTTTTTATTAACATTAAAAAACGCTTTTCCTATGCCTAAACAAATTACACCATAGAGCTAGTGGGAAAAGTTAACAAGTAACCTGTCCATCAGAATACAGTCTTGTTTGTTATTAGCTTATTAAATGCCAGATCAAATCTTTGGGGGCTTTTAATACACTAGGGGGTGCTAGTTCTCTACATGTGCACGTTTACAAAGCAAAATTTATTCCACAATTAATTTTTGCCAATTATAAAAGGTGACCTAAAATGCTAAAAGATTATATAGGTTACATACTCCATATGAAGAAAAAAATTACTCATTAAAATTGGTCTGTGAATTAAACAGCAAGAGTCCAATTTTACTTTGCAAGAGGTAGGATCGATACGGCCTTGTTTCATGGTTCAGACATCAGTTGCTAGTTTCAAACACAACCTAAAAGAAAGCCACAGCTTTTCAAAAAGTAAAGTATCAGACCTGAATTTCTTAGTGCTTCCTATTATGTCTATGGTACTCCAAAAGAAATACAAAGCAAAACCACCAGGGAGAAGAGGTTTCTTTACTAAATTTAGACAACTTATTTGAGATTCTCTTTCTTTGATATTCTATTCAAACAGTCCCAAATGACAAGAAGTCACCATTAAGATGTGAACTTATGCTCTACAGTAGGCTGGCGAATTGCCTCAAGTAACTAATGGCTCTCTCTCCTGTGCCCTGGAGCATTTGCATGATGAAAGCGCATACACAGACACACACACACTCACACTCATCACTGTGAGGAAAGAAACAGGTTTACTTTTTGTATTTTTAAGAACAGAATCTAGTCGAACAGGGACATTATCCCAGGTGCCATTCTAAAGGTAGTCTGGGGGAAGGGGATATATATATATTTTTTTTTTTTCTTCTTCTTTCAGGATTTAGTTTTTCATCTTTGAAAAGACTAACCAATGGCACTCCAGATATCCTCAAATTCAGGTAAAGTGTATTCACCTGAAACTTTCTACCTCCAGAGAGGAGGTGAATTTCAAGAGCCTTTCTTCTCAAACATGGCCCTGGCATTTCTTTGTCAATTGTCAAGATCTCCTTCAGCCTCATTTTGGTTCCTCCTCTTCCTATTCCAGAAAAGTGTCTGCATTCATCTCACATCTCTGGTCTTTCCCTTGTACGACTAGAACTATCCCCAAAAGTTGTTCCCACATTGCCACATTTCCTGCTCCACGTGGTGGAGCTAAATATTGCTCACAGCGAGAGATGTCACACCCAGCAAGAGCTTGTTCAGAACACTTTGACATTATGGTAAAGAACATTTAAAAATATTTAGATGAAGTCATATCTCTGTATCACCAATTAGCAAACCTACCCACAGCTATAGCAGAAATGGAGTCATGTACTTTTCAAAAATGGAAACGCAAAAAAAAATCGAACTCCAGTGGTCTGTCAAGAACACACACACAGGATGTATCCCCTGGAAGGTGTGAACAATTAGCCAAACCCGGAGAGGAGTGCTGAGGGTTTTATGCAAATAATCTTGGCTCATCCCAATCTGTGACCACCATCTATTATTTTAGGAGATTATATCCTTCAAATTTGTATTCAATAGAGAAATTCTATGATTTGATTTTTAGTCAGGACAGAGATTTATCAAACTCATCAAACTTCCATCCTTTCTTTAAGGACAAAGACTAGCATTGTTTACACCTTGATAAACTAAATGAAGGCAAGAAAATGGTTTTCAAAATGGTAGTAATTATTAAACATGTTAAAGTCTATTGACAAACCGTACAAAGTGTGTTATTCTATATTTTGTGAATCCTAGAACCTTAGAGTCTGAAGGGGTCTAAAAGCCATTTTATTATATCTTGTCCCCCTACCCCATGTGTGAACCTCCCTTTACTCATCACAAATGGCTTTTGATTTTCAACTTACATCCTTCCTGTTTCCAGGAATAATTATTAGAAAACTCGGCCTTTTATCAAGTTGAAGTCTGTCTCACTGTCTCTTTTTATATATATATAGATCAGACTGTGCTGTGTTTTAGTAGCTTTTGGGTCTGGACTGCCTGGGTTCAATCCCCAATAACTTCGTAACCTTGGATAAGTTACTTGATTTCTCTGCACCTTCAACTCAAATTTACATTTTGGCCACTCTGGTTACTTTCATGACTATCACCTTGGTTTCTACCACTATCATTTAAAACATCTCCTGACTGGTCTCCTGCCCCACAAACCTATTCTCAGTGTGGCTGAGGAATTCATGTCAAATTTGGTCAAACCGAGGGCCTCTTCTGATTGAAACTGTGTAACAGTATCACGTGGGACTCTGCGTGAAAGTTCAGTTCCTCACAAGGGCTTACAAGGTCTATGTGCTGCTCCGCCCTGTTATGCTCTGACTTCATCTCCTCCCGTCTCTCCCTACTCTCTGGGGTAGCATTAGCCACCCGGGTCTCCCTCTGGCTCCCACACACAGAGGCACACTTGTAAGCAGCTCCCACAGTCGGGGGCACTCTTCCCCTACATAGCTGCCTGCTGGTTTTCTTTCTAACATTTGCTTAGATTTCGCTTTTTCCCTGTGACCTATTCTGGCTTCTCTATTCAATAGAGGTGCACTGGTCCCCCTCTATCCCAACACTCCTGATGATTTCCCTTACCTTATCAAATTTTTAGTATCATTTCTCCCTCTCAAATATACCATGTAATTTATTAATTATTAATCTTTTATGTCAATTATTTTTTTCTCTTCACTAAAATACAATCCATAAGGGAAAGGGATTTTATCTATTTTTTTTTGTTTTGTCTATTTTGTTCACAGCACTTTGCACAGAGTAGGTATTTGAGAAATGTTTGTCAGCTGAGTGAATGCATTTTAGGATAATAAATAAATCAGTACAGATATATAGCACTTGAAACAGTTATTGGAACATAATAAATCCGCATATGACCATTATTATTATAGCTATTATTATTACTGCCATAATTGCTGTTACTGTTGTTGGCATGACTCCTGGTATCATTTCCCTTGTTATTATCTACAGCATCCATGTTCATTTCCTAAACTGTAGTTACTAAAGGCCTTTGGCCTACAGGGTCAGCTCAACCCCAAATTCCTGGGCTATTCTAATCAGAGTTGACACCAGGACCTCATCTTAGCATGGGGTGAATCCACAGATACTATGGTGATTACTCTACCAAGGGACTATCCCCTAATTCTCACCAGGACACATGTCTGGCCATCTGTCTGGCTTTCTCTTTATACTCCTGATCTCTGCACAAATTTGAGGCCACTTGCCTTGAGCCTGTTTCCTTTGAAAAGAGATACCCAAGCCGTTATTTGACAATGGAATATCCCTTACATTGCTCTTTTTAAAACAATGCTCTAGAGCGGGAGTTCCCAAATGGCCTCAGCTCGTGGTACTTCGACTAGCTCAGTAATTTTTCCACAGCCCCCCTTTAGCCAAAAGAAAGTATGTCTATTAAGTAGTGAGGCCCAAACATCATAATAATCATTTGTGTCCTAACCTAGTAACCATTTGAGAAAAAATCCACATAATTGAAAGAAACCTGTTCTTTTTACTTTACATCGTTATTTACTGATGAGATGTGTATGCCTGTTGGGTACTACACAACTTGTCAAAAGTGGGATCTGATTGGACATTACCACTGTTATTTCCTGTTCTTACTTGCCTTAGTATGAGAATTGCTTCTATTACAGAAACTGGAGAAAGTATAGCTTAATATAATCAAAAGAAATGTAGTATGACCTAATGGTGAAACTGTGAACTTGCTCAGGCCAGTGGTTCAGGAGGTATCTGAAGATGATCAGTATAGCCATTTCCCTAGAAGATGTCAGCAACTAAGACGTGGAAACAACCTGAGCACCCACCAATCCAGGAATGGATTAACAAATGGCAGTATGTGTATACCACAGAATGCTATTCAGCCATAAAAAGATGGGGACTTTACAACTTTTGTATTAACCTAGATGGAGTCGAAACACACTGTTCTTAGTAAAGTATCACAAGAATGGAAAAGCAAGTGTCCAATGTACTCAATACTAATATGATTCAGTAGATGATCTAATACATACCCACATAGGAGAAAAACTCAATTCAATTTGGAAGGAAGGGGAAGAGAGGAGGAGGGAGGGGATTGGTGTGCTCCCACTTAATGGGTCAAATGGAAGAGTGTAATGGCACCACAACAATAGCAGGGACTTTACATAAAAAATGCAAGCATTGTAACCTAGTTGTGTGTACCCTCATATTAATCTGAAATATATATATAAAAAAAAAAAAGGAAAGGAAGAAAGAAAGACAATGTCTGCGACTGTGGTTCTAGACCAGCACCTCTCAAACTTCACTGTGCATGTGAGTCACTGGGGATCTGGGTACAGTGGTCATTCAGAGTCAGTAAGTCTGAGATGGGGCCTGAGAACCTGCGTATCTAACAAGCTCCCAGTAATGGGATGCTGCTGGTACACAAACACAGCTGGAGTAGCAAAGCCCTAGACTGCTTGCTCTCCTTAAGGGAGTTATGTCCAAGCAGTTTTTT
>NW_003852561.1:427933-428369 GCF_000181295.1 Otolemur garnettii | reverse complement strand
CTATTATATCATAGACTGGCTAGGAGGACAAGTTAAAAAAGAAAAAAAAGTGGGTGTAACTTTAAAATACACAGCTGTGCTAGCATTTGTTAAAGGAGATGCATCTCTATAGATGCAACATGTTCAACAACTGCAGACCGTCCGCCTGAAAACAGACGGCTCCTAAACACGTTCCTGAACTAACCTTTCAACACAGTAGATACTTAATAAATACCCGGTGGATAGATTATCCTAAAAAATACCAAGAGTTGAATTAATATTATGACTGCTAGAATTACTTCTAAATTAAATTATATATATATATATATGTATTTATGCACATTAATCTTAAAATTAATCACCGAACTTTTAAAATCATCTTGCAATACAATTTAAATTTACATTTCATATGATAGAAAAAAAAGTCAGTTTCTGTTCATAAGCACAGAGGTGGCAG
>NW_003852561.1:423484-424560 GCF_000181295.1 Otolemur garnettii | reverse complement strand
CCACCACTCCACACACCACCACTCCACATGCCACCACTCCTCACACCACCACTCCACACACCACCACTCCACATGTCACCACTCCTCACGGGACCACTCCTCATGCCACCACTCCATATGCCACCACTCATACACCACCACTCCTCATGCCACCTCTCCAAATGCCACCATTTCCATGATGTATAAGGCACCTCACCATAGCTGGTGAAGGGGCCAGGGATTATAGGGATTATAATAGATGTTAACGAAGACCATTTAATTCTCTGTTCAGAAACCTTAGGAAAATAAACATAAAATAAAATCTAATTTATCCAATATCCAAGTCTCTGCAGCACTGTTTCAACCAAGGATTTCTCAAGTATAGTTGGATTGCTCCAGGTCAATCTCAGATAAATAGTGTAAGCTCGGTGTAAAGCCATCTGATTAAAATTGTTATTTGTTTTACAAAAATAGTATCAATATAAGTAATTTTAATGATATCTATTGTTTAAAACTGCTATTTACTGCATAAAATTATAATATTAAAATCAAAATATAAACAAAAATATTTTTCTACCAGTCCTGTAACCTATACCAGTGAAATTCTTATTCTCTACTTCTACTCATGAGTGTATAATTTACAATTTGTGTGTGCGTGTGTGTTGCAGTTTTTTTGGCGGGGGCCAGGTTTGAACCCACCATCTCCTGCATATGGGGCCAGCGCCCTACTCCTTAAGCCACAGGCACCACCCCATAATTTACAAATTTTCAGTCATACTGAATGCCTGTTTTTCACTTATTTCACAAATAGTTAATATACTGAAGCAAAACCTTTATAATCATTCTGAACACATGAACAATAAGCCTTTAGTATGTGAACCATATATGTACTAAACCATTCTCTTGATGTCAGATATTTAATTTGTTTCAACTTTTTAGTAATTATAAGTAAGGTTAATATGCACATCTAGTTCTGAATATGTAAATAAATATTTCTTTGGAAAATTTAACTTGGAATAAATAAAGCATTAATGATTATTATAATATTAATCAATTATAAAATAAAATTAACTTGAAATACTTCTCTCACTTTTAAT
>NW_003852561.1:418485-423122 GCF_000181295.1 Otolemur garnettii | reverse complement strand
CCAACCCTCCACTGTGCACTAGGTCATCAATTGTCTTCATATCAGAATTGAGTATGGTGGATTCTTGCTTCTCCGTTCTTGTGATGCTTTACTAAGAAGAATGTGTTCCACTTCCATCCAGTTTAATACAAAAGATGTGACGTCTCCATCTCTTTTAATGGCTGAATAGTAAGTATTCCATGGTATACATATTCCATTTCAACTTTTTAGTAATTATAAGTAAGGTGGACATGCACACCTTGTTATTCCATTTCTGGGGTGGTGGGCATTTAGGCTGTTCCCACATTTTGGTGATTATAAATTGAGCTTCAAAAAACAGTCTAGTGCAAATGTCTTTATGATAAAAGGATTTTTTTCTTTCTGGGAGGTCTAGTTTGAGTTCTTTGAGGACTCTCCATACTTCCTTCCAAAAACATTGTATTAGTTTTCAGTCCTGCCAGCAATGTAGAAGTGTTCCCTTTTCTCCACATCCACACTAGCATCTGCAATTTTGAAATTTTATGATGTGGAACATTCTCACTGGGGTTAGGTGATACCTCAGGGTGGTTTTGATTTGCATTTCTCTGATAATTAGAGATGATGAGAATTTTTTCATACACTTATTAGCCATTCATCTATCTTCTTTAGAGAAGGCTCTATTCATATCTCTTGCCCAGTGATATATGAGATTATTGGCTCTTTTTATGTTGAATTATTTGAGTTCTCTGTAGGTCCTAGTTATGAAGCTTCTGTCTGATTCAAAAATATGCAAATATCCTCTCCCATTGTGTAGGTTGTCTATTTGCTTTGGTTGTTGTCTTAGCTATATAGAAGCTATTGAGTTCAATTAAGTCCCATTTGTTTATTTTTGTTGTTGTTGCAATTGTCATGGAAGTCTTCTTCATGAAGTCTTTCCCCAGGCCAATATCTTCAAGTGTTTTCCCCACACTTTCTTTGAGGGTTTTTATTGTTTCACACCTTAAATTTAGATCTTTTATCCATCTTGAATCAATTTTTGTGAGTGGAGAAAGTTGCGGGTTTAGTTTCAGTCTTTTACATGTGGATATCCAGTTCTCCCAGCACCATTTATTAAATACGATCTACATTGTTAAAATGTCTATACTTCCCAAAGCAATCTACATACTCAATGCCATCTCCATTAAAATATCAAGATCATACTTTCAAGACTTAGAAAAAATAATTCTTTATTTTGTATGAAACCAGAAAAAAAACAGTATAGGTAAGGCAATTCTTAGCAATAAAAACAGCCAGGGGCATCAGTCTACCAGACTTTATGCTGTACTACAAGGCCATAGTGACCAAAACAGCACAGTATTGGCACAAAAATAGAGACATAGACATCTGGAACTGAATAGAAAACCAGGAGGTGAAACTAACATCGTATAGCCACCTAATCTTTGATAAACCAAACTAGAATCTCATTTCTGATTATTTTTACAACTCTTTGATAGGAAAAATGCCTCTTATATGTTTGTATACTGCAGAAGAATGAACACCATGCTTATAATAACAGTTACTGGCTCTTGAGGGAAATACTGAGAGCAGGAGCATCTCCTGGCTGGCCTACAGATGTTTTGCAGCCTGGGAATGAGCCCTCATTGGTGCTCTAATGAAAGGAGATTGGGCACTAGTTAGTAAGCAGGTGTTGGACCTTGAGCATTCCTGGCACTTCAGGGTCGGGGTCGAGTCCGTGGGGAGAAAGAGCTCGTAGCAATCCTTAAGCACGTAGCCCTTGTATGCGAGTACTAGGCACTCCCCACACCTGTTATGTATCGTCTCAATAAATAGCCACTGTGGAGGTTACTCGGGACTCTTCTGCCCCTCTTGTAAGCTTGTAATTTTAATCCGTGTACTGGCTATTTCCTGCATGTGGCACTGGTGACATAGCATTTCTGACAATTTACCCATTATGTTATTTTTATCTCTAATGGAGGTATACATGTATATATATATATATTTTTTTTTTTTTTTTTTTTGAGACAGAGTCTCATTTGGTCACCCTGGGTAGAATGCCTTGGTGCCATAACTCACAACTCAAATTCTTGGGCTCAAGTGATCCTCTTGCCTCAGCCTCCCAAGTAGCTGGGACTACAGGCGCCCACCACAGTGCCCAGCTATTTTTAGAGTCAGGGTCTTGCTCTTGCTCAGGTTGGTCTTGAACTCCAGAAATCAAGCAATCCACTCTCCTCGGCCTCCCCCAGTGCTGGTATTACAGGTCTGAGCCCCCACATCCAGCTTTAATGGAGGTATCTTTCTAGACTCTTCTGTATTGTCAACTACTTAGATTACTTTCTCTAATAATTCATCAAGACCCTTGAAGCTATACTCTGCCACAAAGTACCTCTATGTTTACTTGTCTCATATTTTTAAAACATACTAATGTTAAGTGTTTATTAGGATACTAAAACATACTACAAGAATTTGCAGGGGTGCCTTTGATGTTGGTAGATTTTGAAAGCATTCTCTAGGCAGATGCAGTAGGCACAACCAAGGCTTGGCTCACTTGGGTCATGTTGCCACAGTTGACATCAGGAGTCTTAAAGACAAAGGCGAGCCTTAGCACCTTGCTTTTCCTTTTCATTCCCGTATCAGCTTGATTATAAGAATTACTCAGCACTGTAATACTTTTACTTTCCACTGCACTCATGAGTGATCGTGGCACTCACTTGCATCACAATTTAGACGAATCTAAACAAACCAAAGTCAAATTTTATGAAAGGTATGTATTAGCCAGAAGGAAAAGAAAGCTTTTTCTTTTCCAGATATATATATATGAGACTTTTTATTGCAACAAAACTACTCTTTTTTTAAGAGGCCACAAACTAGTAACTTTCAGATACATAATATTTTCTCATATAATCATTTCATAAATGTAAGCACATGGTTCCCCCATGTATATTTCATTAACTTGTTTATTCACATTTTTTTAATTCATTGGACACTTTCTGAGCTCCTCCTAAATAATGAGCAGCCAACTAGAGGGCGGAGATGCAGAGATAAACACTATGGTGTATGCCTGTGCTTCCAGAACAATAAGGGAATTTGTTTTAACTGACACCAATGCCTTACACATCCTGCGATTTTTAATTAAGAGGTTGTATTTCATCCTCTTTTTACCAGCCATTTAAAAATATTTCCTTAGACTAATAAGTTTCTAAGAGAGATGCTAAAATATTATCACAATGATTCCTGCTATAAATCATCTATAAATTTGAGGCAATACTCTCTTCCTCCTAAAAGTTAAAATGATGACTATGAGGATAAGTCTTCTGACTAATTCTAAGTTCTTCAAAAAGTGAAGGGCAATGTAAAAACAAGACATGTTAAGGTGATGAAGTAGACGTACTGATAGGAAACAATTTGCAATTTTATTTTAAAATAAAAGCAAAGTTCAAATGATGCATCTGCATTTAAGAAATCATTATAGTGGTTGGCTTTGGGGAGGGGAGCTGGGGGCCAGCAAGGATATTTGCCTTTTTCTGTACACGTTTTTAACAGTCTTTGAAATTATCATGTGCTTGTGTTAAATCTCCAACTAAAATAGATAGAAAATGAAGCCATATTGTTGCTCACCTTGAATAACTCACAAATTCACATACACAAAGTAAAGGGAGGGGTGGGGAGGCCTTCCAGGGAGAGCAGGAAGACAAAGGTGAAAGACAGGCAGGCTCTGAGGGGGCCGGAGCCCCCCACCTCTGTCCTCCTCAGCAGAACTCTCATTACTGGGTGTCTGCTACGTTCGAAGCGCTGTGATTATTGTTTTGTGTATAAACTCTCTATTTTTTTAAACACCATGTCATTAAGCTGTGGAGAAGTGGACTCAGATGTTATAGGACATGTTCTAGACCACACAAGCAGTAAGCGGCCGCAACAATCCCAAGACTAGTCCATGGGAATCAAAGCCCCGGGGGGGTTACTTCCTTTTCCAGTACCCTGCAGTTCACAGAGAGAAAAGCCAGAAGCAAAGGGCTCTGAAGTCTCTATCTGGTTATTAAAAGCAAAGGCAACAGTGCAACAGTGAAGGACTGAAGAAATCCACGACTGAAGAAACAATTTGTTGGGAGTGGCGGAGAACAAACTTGGTGATGGCACTGAGTGCTGAGGAACTCAGGACCTTTTACAGGGAGCGGGTGCAGGGGCAGAAAAGTGATTTGAAAGAGATACGAAGAAGAGGGGGGAGCCCAGGAGTGAACCAGAAGTCTCCCATCCACACTAACCAGAAGGATAGCATCCATTTCAACATTTAACACACACTTATCAAAAGCCACTGGAAGGGAAGGAAAAACCAATTTAGCAGGAGCAACGATCTTCTCTTGAGCATTGTCAGGTTCTTATGCAAGTAAATATGTCCCCTAAGTCCTCCCCTAGGCAGGTGACTCTTCATACCTGCTGTTAGAATCAAATCACTACAGAATGTTTTGAGAGCCCTTCTGAGAGGCTGCAGGGGTCTGACTATTGCTGCTGTCCTCAGGCCCAGGATCTGTTTAGCAGCCTAAACCCTCACAACTAAACATTTTAGTAAAATTAGACTCCAAATATTGTTACCAATAGGTATGATATATTTTGTACGTGCAAAAGTAAAACCCCTAAAACTATATCCCTCAGTCACAAATCAGGGAGGTCTTCATCTCCCTACC
>NW_003852561.1:385495-418256 GCF_000181295.1 Otolemur garnettii | reverse complement strand
GCAAGTCACCAAACCTATCAGTGCTTAACCTTCTTTATCTGCAAAAGGTACCACATTGTACCAACACTAAGCGAGACTGCTGTGAGGAATAAACTACACAATTATGCAAAAAGTACTTAGAACATTAGTAAATGAACAATAAATTGTTAGTTACTATTTTTATTATTATCAACTTAAAATTTAGTTTGGGGATAAATAAACATAAATATGCACATACCCTTTATACACACATACAAGGTCAGACAATTAAGTCAGTGAACTCATCCTAGAAAAAGTGCTACATACCTCATTGCTGAATGTCACCAGATAACCAACAGGACTACTTCAAAGGTGAGCATAGTGACACTCAGCAATGAGGTATGTACCACTTTTTCTTTTTTCTCTCTCTCTCTTTTTTTTTTTGTTTTTTTGCTAGAGCTGGGTTTGAACCCACCACCTCTAGCATATGGGGCTGGCACCCTACTCCTTTGAGCCACAGGATTTCCTTCCTCCCCAGGTATGAACCCACATTCCCTGATGAAGTGGATGGATGAGAGAGAACATGGGACTGGGGGCCTCAAAGCCCAGGTCCTAGTGCAGTGTCTGCTAATAAGTGTGACCTTGGACCATTCACTCTACACTTCTGGATCACCTCACTTATTAAATGCTGGAAAAGATTACATTCAAAGTACATTCCAGATCCCCCTTGCCATGATATTCTGAATTCTGTGAATTGTTTCTTTATATCCAACTTAAAAAGGTAACTCTTCATTCGGGTCCTTCTAAGATGCAATCTCAACTTATCCTATCTGCCTCCCCCAACTGGTCCCCAGTACCGCTACTATTAACATCAAAATCAAATAATTCTAGCCTCTACTCTGATAATTTTCCTTGTGTTCTTACATCTGGGAAATGAATATTACTTAAAGCTATTTCTCACTTTATGTTGTGACCTCTTAGAATTGAGATATCCTTGACTTCAAAGAATATAATCAATGGCATGGAGCATAAAATAGAATCTTAAGCCCATTAAACTCTTTTATAGTAATTTTCTTGGTCAAAATAAAATGAAATATTAGCTGATTTCTGATAATAATGCAATATGTTACTAAATAGATTTGAATATTCAAGGGTTAATAGTCAATCCCAAATATCACTATTTTCACATTAAAAGGTACATATTAGGTAAACCCAAAGTGGACATACCCAGTGTAGTTTGATAAGTTGGTTAGGTGAGCAATGCCCTTAATTCCGACCTGAACATCAGCATTTATAGATGTCCATTGTTTAAAAACAGGACTATTTTCCCAAAGAACTCCAAACACTTTGTTGATTGTTTTAAATAATTGAAGAGCAAAGTAATTAAGGTAATTAAACAACAAAGGAAAACACATAAAATTAATCCAAGAACCTTAAAATCTGAGAAATAGTTCCAGAAAGGGAAAAACTAGGGACAGAAATTACCAGGAATTAACCAACAATATTTTCCCAGTGACGAAAGAACTTAGATTTATAGACTCCAAAATGGATAACAAAAGTTGTATGTCAGACCCATCATTGTGATATTTTAGAACTTTGGGGATAAAGAGAAAACATAGGGGAAAAAAAGATACTCATTTATTAAGGTTTGGTAAGAAAAATGGTTTCATAGATCACGACTGATCTATTCAAAATTAGAACATGATGGAGCAATGCTCCTAGGAAAGAAGGAATATCACTTTGACAAAGAGTCTGAACTTAGCCAACAGGGATCACAGACGTTTTCCTGGGATTCCTTTGAATCCTGTGAGAAATCTCTTTTACTTTCTCAGGAAACTCCTAAGATAAATGTTTACCATGATGAGAGTAAAGGGGGAAAAATAGACATGGCATCCAACTCCAGAGAGAAGTGAAGCCAATTCCCAGAACTACGGCTGTGGAGAATCTCAAGATGATGCTTACATAGTAGCTCAGAGAGCAACGAATTCGACTGGAGCAGAAGGAAGGAAGGCTTCAGGAAGGATGCACCCAGGAAAAAATGAAACTCACAGATTATCTAGCATGCTTGACCGTAACGTGCAGCTCCAAATGATGATTTAAGAAAGAAAACCTAACAAAATACAAGACAATGACTAGGTCCACAGCAAACAAAGTCTAGAAGAAACAGCATGAAGATAACATGCCACGCAGTCTAATTAGGAACAGAATTTATGTTATCATAACACGGAGACCAGTGATTCATTTAACCAAAATGTTGACTTTAGGGGAGGAGGAACAGATGGCAAAGGAGACTCCGTAGACTTATAGTTTTGGTGGTGAATCTTATAATATCATTTGACTTTTTAAACTATGTATGTGTTTGACTTTGATAGAAGTTAAATTAAGAAAAAAAATACAGATGTTCAATCACGTATGACTTTTCAGTGCTGCCTAAAATGACTGTGCAGTCATGGCTCCACCATCGGCCTAGCAGTAGTTTTCAACTTGTCTTACTCTGGGACACACATGGCAAGTGATATTTCGCTAGGACACAATCCCAAAGATGGGACTCTATGCTGACTCTAATGATGTTTCTCTCTGCTTATGATATTATATTAGGCACTGCTTCGAAATTCTGATTTCAATCCAGAAGAGGGATTGCTGGATGATATGGCCGTTAACTCTATTTTTATTATGATTTTTTGAGAAACTTCCATACTGTCTGCTATATTGGCTATGCCGATTTAAATTCCCACCAACCACACAGCTTGTAAGAAGTCCCTTTTCTCCACATTCTCACTAGCATCTACTATTTTTGTCTTTTTAATAGCAGCCATTCTAACTGGAGTAAAGTGGCTCATTGTGGTTTTAATTTGCATTTCTCTGATGATTAGTGATGTTGGGCATTTTCTCATACAGCTACTGGCCACTTGTATGACTTCTTTGAAGAAATGTCTATTCAGATTCTTTGCTTTTTTTCACATGGGTCATTTATGTGTTTGCTATTGAGTTGTTAAAGTTCCTTATACGTGTTATCAAATACATGGTTTTCAGAATTATTCCCACTAGTCAAGACTGGAAAGCAACCTAGATGCCACTGACAGATGAATGGATAAAGAAAATGTGTTCTATATGTGTGATAGAATATTATTTATCCTTTAAAAAAGAATGGAATTCTGCCATCTGTGACAGTATTGATGAACCCAGTACTGAAGGGAAATAAGCCAGACACAGTGCCTGATCCTACCACAGGATAATCTAAAACAGTCAAACTTACAGAAGCAGAGAGTAGAATGATGGTTGTCAGAACCCAGGGGCCAGGAGGAGACAGGTGTTCTTCCAAGGTTAAAAAGTTTCAGTTATGCAAGACGAGTGAGTCCTAGAGAACCACAGCCTGGTAGGGTGCCCACAGTTAACCATACTGTACTGTAAGCCTTAAAACTTGGCTGAGACGCCAGAAGTTCAGTGTTATCACACATACCAAAGCAAAGAGGGAAGAAGGAGGCATGGAGGTGACAAGTAAATTTACCCCCTTGACTGTGTTGATGATTTCATGAGTTTATATTTATATCTAAAATGTCGAGTTGTGTACATTAAGTGTGCACAGATTTTTGCGTGCTAATCTGACCTTACTAAAGTGGTTTACAAAAAAATTACATAGAAGACAAGTGTATAAGAAATAATAAGATAAATTTGAACAGTCTATAATGTGTTCAATAGTCCCAAATATCCCTGTTGTATCTACACTTAGTAACTGGTTGGCATAGCTCAGGACTGATCTCACTATACCACATGTCATCACATCAACTTTGATAATCTGCATGTCCAGGATGATTCCCAAGCTCAGGTGCCTACCACAGTTGTGAAGGTAGGAAAAGAATAAACTATGTAAATCTCTCATTCCTTACTTATTTCACTTTCATAGAGTCATGAGACTGGAGAACTTATTTTTATTCTAAGACAAGTAAGAGAGCCTGTAGGATTTTGAATGATAACTAATCCTTGACTTTGGTATCTGACAGATCAATGGGAATGGTAACAACTGTGGCGAACTGTAGAAAACAAGCCATTTCTAAAGGCAGCCACTGGTCAAGTTCTGCCAATCAAGCTGTGCTGGAACAGAGCCACGAGGTTCTGCTCATTTCAGTTTTGTCTTACACTTTCCCATCCTAATGTAAGTCCCATGTTATTGAAGATGGAAGTCACCAAAGATGTTTATGGACCATATGATTCAAATTTCTAAGGCAGTCCTGATTTTCAAATAGGCACTCCCTTTCAATTTATAATCCATGAAAATGTCCTGGAGGATTGAACGTTTCAGTGTACAGATGTTACCTCCCAAATGGCTTCTCAAAATTAAAAAATATGTACAAATCCTGTATCCAGCCGTGTACTCCAACCTTCAGAAAATGAGGTTATCATGTTTGTCATCTACTTAATTCAGTTGTGGAGAAGCATCACCCCTTTCCATTAGGTCATACTGTGAAGCTTGGACTGAGCCCACACCCAGGGATTATGCAGGGTGGAGATCACAGATGTTAGATTCTGAAAATTTTCTAAAGGGATTGAATGCTGTAGTTTATAATGTCAGAAGATAATGTCACAGCAGCAATTCAAATAATCTTTTATCTTTTCCTCCCAGATCCCAGAGCTCTCTCCCTAACCCTTCTTTCATAGCCTTTTCTTGTCCTTAAAGCACATGGTTGTACCATGTTTCTCCGAAAATAAGACATTGTCCTATATTTATTTTTTCTCAAGAAGACACACTAGGGCTTATTTTCAAGGGGTGTCTTATTTTTATTAAGTATAATACAACAATCTACATTTATTCCAATACAGTTAAGTCATCTTCTTCTGGAAACTGGCAGGGGGAGCTAACCTTGTTGGTGGGGCTGGCGCTAGTGATGTGTGAACTCCTTTCCCCTAGCCCTTCACATATGTACAATAGGATGCCTGCGACAGCAGTTATCACACGCACACCCGTGCAAGTGCAAAGGGCTCAGAGAAAGGAGCTGTGGAAGATAAAAGGTATTCCAGTCTTCCTTACCACTCAGCTCTGAAATGCATGACATGGCTATGCAGCGTGTCTGCATAGCCACGCCCATTACTAGGTCTTATTATGGGGTAGGGCTTATATTTAACAAATGCATAGAAATCCTGCTAGAACTTATTTGGGGGGTAGGCCATATTTTCAGGGAAACACAGTAGCATCCCACAAGAGCCACTTTATCCCTTCTTCATTTTCACAAGTCCCTGTCTCTGTATCTGGTTCTCAATCTTACCACCTGTCTCGAGGACAAGGTTCATGCCCTTTAGACTAAAGACCAGGCTCTTTATTTACCTGGACCCTATTCCTATAGTCCTTCCTCCTCCACTTTGAAAGTTTTCCTCCTATCTTCACCCATCACCAGAATTTTCCTGCCTTCACATGAAAGTCAACAAATGCTTCATTAAACCCTGCCCTTCTTCTAGCTGCTACCCAATCATTTACTCTTTCCCTTCTCATCCTTTATCTCTCTTTTCATTAACCAGCCTACCCTGTGCTTCCATCTGGCTTTGATTACGTCTGTAATAATGGAAATGTGTCACATTCATTGAAAACTTAGCTTGCAAAATACTTTCATAGACATCATCCTCTTCTTTTACATTTTTATTCAGATAAAATATACATATATGATTTATCATTTTTACTATTTTTAAACTTATAGTCCAGTGATAATAAATACACTTGAAACTCATAATTACTATGAAGTAAGTAGAACAAAATTATCTCCATTTTATAAAAGAAGAAACTGAACTTCTAGGTAATTAAGAAATTTGTCCAAAGTAAGAACATTCAGTAAGTAGCACAGGAGTTTGAACTGGATCCACTGGGTCCTGGTGTGTGACTTTCCACTGTTCTACTGTTCTGAGGATATCAGCTCTGATACTACTGGTGACCTCCTTCTTTTCAAACCCAGTGATAATTTTCTTAGTCATTTTATCCCTTTTGTGGAGAGGGGGGGTCCTTTGACAGTGGATAGACTAATTTTTAAAATCCTTGAAATGTTCTTTGTTCTCTGAAACTCTCTTTCCCGAGCTTTTGGGATACTGCCATTTTTAGCTCATTAACCATTCATCTTTTTTCTCCTTTCTTCAACCATTGTTCCATCGCCCCCAGATCTGGAAGTTTTTCTAATATTCAACTTTCTTCTCCTTCTCCTTCTTCTAATCGTCTCTCTCTTCATTGTCTTCTTTTCTAAATTTTTAGATGCTCCTCCTTGTGAGTCCATGGCTTTACACAGATGACTCCAATATCTGTTTCTAAATTAAAACCTTGAATACGTTTTAATTTTCCCACTCTTTCTTCCACTAGTCTATCTCATTTCTGTTTCTTCTTTCTATCCTGCTTACTACTACCCACCTCCAGGGACCTCCCTCCAGGGTGTCACCACCCGTCATCATGCACACTGCTGCCAAATATTTGCCTTAATTATAAAGCTTTCTTAGTGGCACTGTTTCCTCAAGAAGATCCATGTAGTAAAGCACGATCTGAACCTCACTATGTAAGCTTCACATGCAGCCACAAACATGACTGTCATGTTTCATGACTGTCATGAAAAGTTGTGCACAGTCAGCTGTCACACTGAGAAAATAGCTAGGGACGAGGCAATAATGGTCAACTGAAACTAGGTCATGTGCCACAAAGTAAACATATGCTAACCATAGCTAGGGCCTATCGTACTTGAGCTGGAGGTGACAAAAATAAATCACCCTCACATTCATCCTTACTTTCACACAGCTTGCTGTATTATTGGGTAGGAAGAACTAGCATGTAGGGTTTGCTTATTTATTTATTGTCCCACATTCATTAAAATATTACAGCAGAAAGATTCAAATGGCTCCATGTGGTGTTTTGAAATTCATAGCAACTATAGCCTGAATGACCTGCAGGCTGGACAGTCTGCCAGAGTCCCAAAGCTTTCACCTCTCCTTAGCATCAGGATCTATTTCTTCTTCTTTCTTTTTTTTTTTTTTTTTTTTAGAATATTCTAAATTTATTTTATTGGTTTTTGAGAAGGGTAAAAATACTATATATTCAAAAATTTAGTTTTTATTAAATCATAGCTGTGGACATTAATGCAATCATGGGGTACAATGTGCTGGTTTTATATACAATTTGAAATGCTTTCATCAAACTGGTTAACATAGCCTTCATGGCATTTTCTTAGTTATTGTGTTAAGACATTTATATTCCACACCTAGTAAATTTCACACGGACTCTTATAAGGTGCACCATAGATGTGGTCCCACCAATTACCCTCCCTCCACCCATCCTCCCCCTCCTCTCCCCTCCCCTCTCTTTCCTCTTCTTCTTGGGCTATAATTGGGTTACAGTTTTCATAAGAAAGCTATAAATTGGTTTCATAGTAAGACTGAGTACATTGGATACTTTTTCTCCCATTCTTGAAATACTTTGCCAAGAAAAATATGTTCTAGCTCCATCCATGTAAACATGTAAGAGGCAAAGTCTCCATCTTCCTTTAAGGCTACATAATATTCCATGGTATACATACACCACAGTTTATTGATCCATTCATGGGTGGATGGGCACTTGGGCTTCTTCCGTGACTTAGCAATTATGAATTGAACTGTAATAAACATTCTGGTACATATATCTTTGTTATAATGTTATTTTTGGTCTTCTGGATATATACCTAGTAGAAGAATTGTAGGCTCAAATGGCAGGTCTATTTTTAGATCTCTAAGTGTTCTCCAAACAGTCAGGATCTATTTAAATGGTCCCCTGATCCAGGGCTGAGGCTTCAGGATGAAGCAGATGGATGGGAGAGTTATCTCTAGTTATCTCTATCTAGAGATAGTTATCTATCCTTTTCCCCTCGTCCTCCTGCAGCCTGGGGGGGATACCTCTCACAGGGCCTCTCTGAATCTGCTCCCTCGGCCATCTTGCAGGGGAGCTTCTTGCTGGGAATAACAGTGATCTCTTCTCACACATGCTTGTTTGTGTGAAATCATTGCCCAGATGTGTGTAGCGTTTCTCAGTGATGATCCCAGCCACCTTTTCACATTTTCGATGTGAACACAGCTCATATTGGTTAGGTCCTTGGTAAAAGAGGCCATACCAAGTTTTAAAACACAGACTTTACTCCATGGAAAAGGGAAGCTATCAAAGGTTTTAAAAGCAAAAGTAGAGTCGGCTCACTGCTATAGTTTGAATGTACCCACAACGTTCATGTGTTGAACCATTAATCTCCAATCCAATGGTGTGGAGAAGTGGGACTGTAAGAGGTGATTAGGTCATGAGGGTTCTGCTGTTCTGGAGTGGGTTAGTTATCTCAGGAGTGGGGTCATGATCAAGGACACATTCAGCCACCTTCTCTTTCCCTCTCTCTTTCAAGCTTTCTTGCCTTCCCACCTTCTGCCATGGGTGACTTAGCAAGAGGGAGATGGAGGCTCCTCAAACTTGGACTTTGTTTGTAGCTTTCAGAAATGTAAGAAATAATGCTAGTTCTTTTAAAATTACCCACTCTTAGATATTTTGTTGTAGCAGCACAAAAAGGATTAAGACACTCAGACCTGAATTTCGGAAAGTATCCTTATTAGCTTCCATATGGATCCAAGCTCATTGGCTCCTCCTCCTATTCAAACTCTCCCAAACTAAGCGTCCTTACACACAACCTTCAGAATGTCAGATAAAGGGTTACCATCACAAATCATAATTTGGTGTTTTCATAAAACACCAAAGTTTTTTAAAAACTGGAGGGAAATAACAGACAGAAAATTTACAAAAATATAAATTTTCAAAAAGTACATTCAAAATAATAGCAATAAAAATAATTTCAAATAATTTGATAGGTGATATGGCATTTCACCTATCACATTTGAAAATATTTAAAAGGAAGGCAATAACCACTGTTGGCTCTGGTTAAAAGATGAGGAAATGAGAATTTTCATACGCTGCTGATGGAACTGGAAATTGTTGAAAATTTCTAACAGGTGATTTGGTAACATATAAGTATATATACATAATATTTCAGATACACTTTTTCTCATTACTTGTACTTCTTGAAATTATCCTAAGGAAATAATTCCGTAACTTCACAGGTTATTCATTGCAGAATAGCTTATAATTGCAAAAATAAACTGGAAATAGCCCATAAAGGTAGGTGATTGGTTTATGTACGCTGTGTCAATATATCAAATTATTACATAACCATTAAAATTATAAAGAAGTTGTATTTATTGACATAGTAAGATGCTTCTAAAAATATCTAAGTAGAAAATAAGGTTATAAGACTATATATATTGTGTATGCTTACAGTCTGAAAAAATACAACAAAATGATGACATATAAAAATATATGGTAATTAAAGATTTCAAATTTTTCCCTACTTTTTTCAAATTTTCCCCTATTCTACTTTTTCTATAATGAAAAAATTATTTATGTATATTATTAATGTTAAATTATTTATGTATATTATTCTCTCAGGTTTAATAGTCGACATAAAGTATTCCTATGAAGATTCCCTGTGTCTTCCACAAAATTGATGTCTATGTGTTATTTGCATTTTTTTAATCATCTCAAAAATTTTATTAAAAGCACTTGACAAAGTAAAACACATTTCATTACAAATTCAAAATGGTATACATTCAAAAGTATGAACCTCAACATAATAAGGTCATGTAAACAAGCCCTCAGATACCATTATACTCAACAATTATAATGTTTCATCTAAAAATATGGAACACTTCATGAACTTGCATGTCATCCTTGTGCAGGAGCCATGCTAATCTCTGTATCGTCCTAATTTTAGTACATGTGCTGCTGAAGCCAGCACTCTATGTGTTATTTACTTAATAACAGCAAACACTTCTGCAACACTTTAAATACTGAGCAGTAATCTGAAGGAGATAAATGATATAGATAGATATAGATTAGATATAAACTTAACTCATTGGATCCTCATGATAACCCTGAGCTGGGTACTCTTATTATCCCTATTTTACTGGTGAAGAAACAGAAACACAAAGGATGAGCAGGTGCCCAAGTTCATACAGGTGGTGATTGTTGATACCCTTAACCTTCACACTGACCTAACCACACACTGACTTCTGTTTAAACTTGCTAAGCTTTAATGCCCTCACCTGAATAGTGAGAATAATAATGTCACCTATCTCGTGGGCTTGCTGAAGTGAAGCATGAAAGAACCTAGCTGAATGCCTGACACTCAGAGTTAGTAAGTGCTAGCTATTACTGATAACAAAAGTAAGAAGAACACTGCTCCTAGGATTCCGACTATCACCACCAGTTCAGCTTCACTTATTTCCTACAGAGCCCCAACACATGCTGTCTGCTTTATTTCTGTTATCTTCCGAATATGTCACACTCTTGTCTCTGCTCCTGCTGTTGGCCTCACTGACGTCAGGACAGAGGACCTCTCCCAGTCACACTGGGCCATAAAAGCCTCGTTCTGAGCCCTTCGCTAATTACTCTCATTGCTTCTGACCTTCTATTGCACTCTACTCATTAACACCCACAAGACAATCGGTGCACTATTAAATGCTAGTTCTTCTCCCCAACAATACAGCAAGCTGTGTGAAAGCAACGATGAATGTTAGGGTGATTTTTCTTTTTGTTATCTCCAACCCAAGTACAATAGGACCTAGGTGTATTTAACATAGATTTGCTTTATTTCTACTTCCTCACGGAAATAGGCCCGTAAAAAAATAGAAAATTGCTGTTTATCTAAGTTTTGCAGCATTTTTTTTCCAGAAGAAAGAGATAAATCACAATATTAACATCAAGAGAATTAAAATCACGTGCAAATGTAAACGCAGATAGGTATGCAAATTTTATATGATTATTAATGTGTATAATATGAATTAATACATATACAATATTAATAACATTAGAATTGACCATAGCTATTTACTGCATGTCTCCTTTGGGTCCAGCACTACATCAAACGATGCATAGACATGACATCTGACAACCGTAATAGTAACAGAAATAGTGCCTCTGTAGAATTGCAGGATGAGATGAGGAGCCTGCCTTATCATGCCGGAAATCAACTCCAGTTTGCTCCAACTCCACAAGATACGCTCTGCTCCTCTCTATATGTCCTTTTGTCCTATGTCTTTATACAAAGTTGAGATTTAAGATCTGTTTTTCTAGTTCTTAAATATGTCAATAAAACCACTGTTTTTGCTTGTTTGTTCGTTTGCTTTTGGCCAAATTTGCCTTTCTGAAAATTCGGATCAGTATCGAGTGCTCGTTTCAGCTAATCTCCCAGGCGATTTTGTACAATAATACCAGAGAGACATTGTTTTCAGGGAGCATCTAATTAAAGATGGGGTCTACACTCTGGGCACTACCACCAGGAAGCTTTGGGTATGTATCATTATTAGAGCCATTAGGGATTAGCGCGAAGATCTCAGGTCTTTCTGTGTCCAAGGTTGAGGAAAAGTCGACCCTTTAGAAACACTGTATCTATATCCCCTGGTGAATAAGACAGCGAAACAGGAAATACAGTCACTGTGACAGTCCCCAGAGTCTTTGTTCTGTGGATGTATGGACAACTTTATCCCGGTATTTCAGCCTGGGGTGCTGAGCTATAAATAGCAGCAGAGCCGTTCAGAAGACAAGACTCCGGTGGCCACATGAAAGTTGTTCTTTGATCCCCGGAGTATCATCGCCCCTCTGTGTCGTGTGGTCCCCTCCCCTCAGAACGTTCTCCTAGGCCACTCCCAGACCACTCGGCTGGACTCCTAAACTGAGCAGTTGCATGAAACAGATGGCAAAACTTTTTCCTCACATGCAAAGACTTGTAAAGAGCCTCATAAATAGCTAGAAACAGATCCAACCTTCACATCCGAATAACAACTCCCACCGCCTTCAAATCCCGTTTGAAAGTTTGAGCTCAGCACACAACTGCAGGTCCGCAGTCTCGCTGCTTCCTACTCTTCTAAGCTGTCCTTCACGCAGCAACTAAATGTTTAATAGGAAACAAGCAGCTATTTTTAAAATGTGGGTATTAGTTTTATGTAATACAAACTCTCCACAAGTTTTTTTTTAACTTAAAGAAGTACTTGTTGCATAGTTTTTATTATTTGAATAATTTGGGGAACGAATATGAGAATACTGTTTCTCTACCAGCATAATCAGAGAACATGAAATTCATTTTCATGTAGTTAAAATTCACTGAAGCCTGGCGTTTTAAGACTTAAAATCTTTTCTGAAAAATAACCTTTGTAAAAATCCAAATGTGCGTCCTCCCCCTTCAGCAAATGTTGGCTTTTGTTATTTTTTTTTATAGGCGGCATATTGAATTTCCCAGGCTGTGTTTCTGAACAGCAATCTACTGAAAAAAGTGCAATTATTTTTTTTCACTCAAACATGCATTTGAGAGAAATGAGTAGATCAGATAAAGAGCTGAGATGCTATTCAAGTCAACCTTGAGTCCCTCTCTGTCTCTTTAAAAAAAAAAAAAAAGGGTGGCAAAATCAATACAAACCAATAATAACTTCACATTTGTGGAAGCAACATGAATGGCTCTCCAAAATATTGAGACACATCCAAGTACATTTTCGTAGAGCTGATATTTATCAGAAGTCATTTGCCCTCAAGCAGATGCTCCCTTTCATTGTGCTCCTGTCACAAATGACTAAGATTTATGACAGACAATTACAGCATCTGCAGTTAGCAGCCTTATAATCAGCACCATTATTTAACGATTGGTGCAATAAACTGACTCCTGTTACTGTTTATCAGATATCAGTCAGTTCTGGCCATTTTCTTCAGCTCCCAAATCACAGTATGGTGCAGCCACTGCCTTTTAATGGCTAGGCAGAAGCAGGAGCGTTTTCACATTTTTTACAGGCTGCCGAGGCAAAGAAAAAAGCAACCAATTACATGTATGTATGCTGCCCTCTCATTTGAGATGCCCGTGTACGCAACTATCTCTAGACGGTTCTAAACCTCTTGGAGGAAAAAGAAGCTTTTACTGAGGAGAAGGGCTTTTCATGTTAAAAAAACAAAAACACAATAAAACAAAAATATGAAAAAAAAATCCCTCCTGCCTGCCTCCTTTTTTTAAGTTCTCTGTTTAAATTTGCAGCCTTTTCTGAGTATTAAATGTTACTCTCTTGGTCTACTGTTTTATCTTGTAAGTGTGGTTTAAGATTGTCTTGCATAACCAGAAAAGCTGTTATTGTCCCCGAAAAATATTTGTCAAGGAGCAGATTTTTTTTTTGTCCAAACTCCGTGAGGTTTTGCTCAGTGGGAAGTGCTTGGACACAAGGAAATTAAGTTTTTCATAAGTCAAAACGCTCCACATTTAAAAGAAATCATGTGTGTATGCTTAAAAGTCACTTATACATTACAGAATTCTATAGTTCTAAATATAAAAACAGGCAGAGGTATAGATAGCATTTAAAATCCTTCCACAAAAAATAAATAAATAAAATAAAATCCTTCCACAAGAAACACTGCACGTTTATGTATCAAACATGAGTGGCTGGCACCAAGGCAGAGGCTTCCTGGAAGGCAAGACTTCAGTGTAATGTGGGAAATGGTACAAAAATATAAATTTATAGTCAGTCAAAATAAAAAGCTTATATAATGCTTCCGTAGATGTTTAGGTATCAAATGCCATTCTGATTATTTAAAGAAAAAATAAAACACAATGCCAGATCTTATATATTCTTTTGTTACTTTTCTCATAACCACATGAGCTAAGTTTCTTCTTCGTAGCAATAAGCATTTTGTCCAACATTTTCCATTTTATATATTTGATAATTTTGCACATGCCTAGTGGAAAATATCGATGAAGCTACATTTACAATGTAAAGTCTGTGTTTCATTCAAAAGCTACATGCTTCTCTCAAGGGGAGATACAATATTGGAGAACAGATTAGTATGGTCTTTTAATTAAAAATACATTAATGACCCCAGGGGAATCAGATTCCCTTTCTGGAAAAATGTATAAAGGGTTTTAACCAGTTAACATGTAAAACTCGTTATTTTCTAACTTTGACAAGAACTTCACAGGCCTTCATAAGCGAGACCTCAGAATTCCACATGACATTTCAACAGAAAACTAGTGAGAATGGTGGTTCTCAGACATTCAAGCTGGAAAGGCCATAGGTGTTACTCTGCGCAGCCCTCTCGTTTGAGAGATGGTCAGGGGGAGGGTGTGAGTTAAGTGATTTTCAGCGGAGCACAGAATTAGACACTGGCGCAGCTCTGATTGGATCCCAAGTACATGGGTTTCTAGCAAGGTCTTTTCCTGTGGAGTCCACACCAGATGGCCCAGCTGCTCTCTCCAAGCCTGGCAGAAACCAGCCCTTGGGCCCTGGTAAGACAGATTCTATTCTGGGTGTTCTGCGCAGCCTCCCACAGAGCCCTGTGCCCTGTGGCTCAAAGAAACCAAGTTTCCATGGATCCTCAAGTTACTTACTACACCACTTCCCTAGCCTGACCTGGAGCCAGGAGAGAAATTCAGTCATACAAATAAGGAAAACTTTTATTCCATCAGTGGGTACCAAAGTTAGCTCAAGTTGTTGGCTCTTAAATTTCCTGCTGTGGTAGTTTGGTACCTTGTATCCATCTTGATTTTGTTTCCTTTTTGGATTTTCTTCTTTTTTTGAGGTTTTTTTTTTTTTTAACTGTTTTGCACAAGTGATTGCAAAGTCATGCAAAAGCTGTATTTTATTTCACTGATTTGGCAGCATCAAATAACCAGAAATTTCGCAGAGTCAAGAGGTAGCCAGACTAACCTTTCTTTGTCTGTGATACACAGAAACCTATTACTGCATTGACAGGTTTCCCATTCCACTGTAGCAAGATCGGGCAAGTACTTTGGGTGCATCAAAGAAACTAGCATATTTTCTACATATGTCCTGCCCTTTTCTGCTGAATTAGAAGGAAAAATTACCAACTCACAGCAAGGTACTGCCTTTGGATACCAATGACAAAACCATTGGCACTGCAGGCTGCCAGCAGGTGTTCCTAAGAGGCCCAGTCAGGCAACAGTATCCATGAAAAGGCATGCAAGTGGCATGTCAGTAACACACCTTGACACCAAGCCCCAGTCCATAACTAATGCCTCCAAAAGAGCTTGGACAGATTTGACGGCTTCTTAACAGAAAAAAAAAAAATTGTTTTAATGTTTCAGTAAGAAATCTTTCTTTATGAACCTTCTTTGAGGCTACTGGGGGCAGATGAGGGGCAGAGTAGAACCCAAAGAAAGTATGAATAGTCAAGCTCACATTTGGTGGTTGACGGCTGAGGAGTTAAGGGTTTGAATCCCAGCTGACCTGGGTTTGAACATGGCTCAGAGTTGACGAGACGCTGCCAGGGACTTAACCTCACCAAGTTCACTTGTCCTCAGGGTGCAGGTGAGAACGGGACTGTGCACACACAGGACTGAGCACTGGGCACGGCACACAGCACTGCTGCTTGCGGGGTAGCTGCTGTTACCTCTGTCGCTTCTGTTCATTCACAGTTGCAGACTGAATTGCTGTGCATGCAGGCATTAGGACTTTAGAATCAGGTTAAATAAATATTTACCCTTTGAACTTAGCTACATTCAATTTTCACAAAATCCTAGCAAAAGTCTATATATTTCATCTATCAAGCTACCTAAAAATATATATATTACACAACCTAAAAAATACATACACATAATATACACACACTATAACGATTATTATTTTGTTTCATAGACTTAGGTTCTGTTCCATTGTGAATGAACTAAACTGACAGAATACAGAGAAAACATGAAAACATCACAAAGTGCATGCTTTCAGGGTTTTTTTTAGTAAAGTACTTAATATCACTCTGAGAACAATGGGGCTGGTGATAAGAAAAATTCTTGTCTCTTCTATTCTCAAAAGTATATAGCTTTTAACTTCTCATGTTCATTTTTTTCTGCCTTTTTTTTTTTTACAACCACCTATCCCTAAAAATACCATTAAAGTTAATAGAAGAAACCATTGGTTCCCCTCAAGAATCAGAGATCTCCTTATCACACAAGTTGCTGAGCAGCAAAATTGAGTCAAATGACGAAAGGGCAGGTGGCCAAGGGTGCCAGGTATTAAGAAAGACGCAACACTATTTCATGAAAAAATTAAGAGGGCAGAGAAAAAGGTTTTGGACACACCTTATTAATTATGTGACTTTGAACAAATTGCTTACCCTCTCTAAGCCTCACTTTTCCATATGCAGAAATTAGATAATACCAATACCTGTTGCTGTTTTGAGAACATGAGTCAACATAGGTAAAGCGGTTAGCACAGAGCTGGCATGTACTGAGCATTCACAAAATACTTTGTCTCTAAAGTGCTCCCAGCTTCCTTTTTACCACTGTGTTGTTCTAAGCAAATATAAAATGCTTAGTAATTGTGTGTTGATCCATCGTAGAAAAGTGTCTTCGAATAGTAGGAAGTCTATACGAACTAGAAATAGACAACTTTCAGTCACTTACAAAGTTTTAGAAATAATGTACACATCTATAATTTTTTCTCAAGAATCAATTTCATTTTTTTAATTTTTATTTATTTATTTTTTTGTGACAGAGCCTCAAGCTGTCACCCTGGATGCTTGAGCCCATCCAACTCCTGGGCTCAAGCATTCCTCCTAACTCCAACTCCCAAGTCGCTGGGACGACAGGCACCCACCACAACGCCGGGCTGTTTTTTGGGTACGGCCGTCATTGTTGTTTGGTGGGCCTGGGCTGGATTCAAACCTGCCAACTCAGGTGTGTGTGGCTGGCAACTTTGCCACTTGAGCCATAGGTGCTGAGCCTTCATATTTCTTTTAAATGAGGCTGCACATCAATTCCTTTAATTCACTTCCACTGCAGGTGTTGGCCGAGCATCAACCTTTGCAGTAACAGTGGTAGTAATTGCTCTGGTGCTGAAAGGTGCCAATTTCCCCATATATGACTTAGCTAAATATAAAGCAAGGTCTTTATGAAAAGCATTTTAAATCTCATCTCTGCTCTTTATCACGTATTCTTAGATGCTGTATCTAAGTGCTTAGTGCCTGCTTCCAAGGATTAATTTCCTACATCCAATGATACTTTCACAACTCTCATTTAAGAAAGACTATGGAGAGTTACTCTTCGTGTAAAATAAAGGCTACAAATAGAATGGATTGTCATTATTCATTCCCTATCTGAAGTGCGTTCATTGATCTTTGGGTCAGTACAAAAGATACCACATGGTATTAGCAAGCGTTGTAAATAAAGTAAGAACTCAAAACAGTCCCCATGCCTTTAACCCTCTTCTAAAATGCTAATAAAGCAGTACAAATTTTACATAAGCACACGCACTTTAAATTGTGATGAGAAGTTTATTTTACACAGCATTTTCACTGCTTTTGAATTTTGCAAGTCCCTCGTGGGGTAGGTGAAGAAGGAATTCTTATACCCAAATCCAAAGAGACAGAAAGTGTTATTAACACTTAGCAAGGTCTTAGGGCCACACAGCAGCTATAGGAGACTAGAACTCAGCCCATTTCCTCCAATTATTTCCCAGTATACACACCATACATGCATGATTTTTTGTTCTTGGCCACACTAAGAAGACTTGGTGTGAAAAACAGGAGTTTTGGAGATAGCTCCATCCTTTATTACTAGCAGTTTGAGCTGGGGCAAGTCACTGACAATATAGATTAGTGGTGAGAGGGCAGAGTGTGGTGCTAGACTGCCTGGATGCAAATTCCAGCCCCGCCCACCAAGCTGCGTGATGCTGGGTGGTCTCTGCTTCCTGGTGTGAATAATAAAGAAAACTCCAGCTTCAGGCAGCACCTGTATCCCAGTGGGTAGGGAGCCAGCCACATACACCAAGGCTGGTGGGTCTGAACCCAAACCAGGCCTGCTAAACAACAATGACAACTGCAACAAAAGAAATAGCCGGGTGTTGTGGCAGGTGCCTGTAGTCTCAGCTACTTGGGAGGCTGAGGCAAGAGAATCACTTAACCCCAGAGTTTGAGGTTGCTGTGAGCTGTGACGCCATGGCACTCTACCCAGGGCAACACCTTGAGACTCTGTCTCAAAAAATAAAAAAAGAAAAGAAAAGAAAACTCCAGCTTCATGGAGCTATTATAACATTTTTTCTAAAGGGCTAAGTACACTATGTGGTATATATTAAAGGCTCAAGGAATACATTATCGTTATTATTAATAAAACTGGACAAAAAGACCTACTTCCCAAGATTGTCTGTGGCACTGATAAGATAGGTCATTAAAGGATTTGGGGTCAGTAAACTCCCATGCCAGGTGTAAGTGTCATTATTTCATCACATTACTGTTGGCAGCAGCCCAAGCTTATTTTGTCCTATTTCTGTTGAACCTAAGGCCCTACCTTGATCTAGGTGTGTTTGTTCCTCACATTGTTGAATGTTTTGTTTTATTTTTTTAATGGGCAGAATATGGAAGGGAACTTTGATTCTCCCTCCATACTGTTGAGATCTGCACTGCACTGCTCTCCCCGCTGTCTGGGCAAGTTCATCCTCCTGAGAATCTACGAGGGGACAATTCAGGTCCACCCACCTGAAGCACAAGAGCGGTGGAAAGATGGAGGCCTTCAAGAGGAAGTAAGGCAAAATAGAGAAGCCTGTGCATGGTCTTCCTCTGGCTCCACTTATGCACAGGGATCCAAACTTAAAGATCGTATGTTCCTGGTGCATTTCATACTCCCTCTTGAGAAGCCCCCTTGCCAATGTACACAATGGGGAAGCCTGCAACATCACACCTGCGACCTGGCCTTGCCCTTGCTTTCTGGTTTATCTGATTTCAAATCCATCTTTTCAAGTTTTACTGTGACTAGCTTTTGTTCATTTTATTTTTAAATCTGTTTCTTAATTATTAACTCCAGATTTTATTTTGGAATGGTTATTTCGGTGTGAGACCCAAAAAAAAAAAAAAATCTTCCCTTATTACTCTTTCCTTTAGAACTGGAATAGTTGACAGAGATTGTATTGTTAGAATGCCCAGGACCCCTGAGGAAGGAGCTGGAGCAAAGACAGTGACACTTGCATGGGCCATTTCCAAGGTCATGAGAGAGATTTAGTCAAAGTACTCGGGTATTTGTCAGCTTTAAAAAAATCATAATCTATTACATTTATATTTGATTTTAAATAAATACTGATGTTTATTTCATCTTTATTTTGAATTACATATTTTTTTCCTCAAAGGGATGTCTCTTAATTGTGTAAGTTTTCTGTGTGCCCTGAGTTGGGGACAACACAAGCACAGACAGAGGCAAACAAAATCTAGCCCTTTGGGAACTCTAGGGGGAGAGGCCTGAGGCACACTTCTAGCCGAGAAAAAGACAGAAGCATCAAATTGGTGGTTAATTTAGCAAGTTACAAAAGTAACCTAACATACAGGATGCAGGATAGAGGGAAGGAAGAGAGTCTGGGGCTCAAGGCTCGTTTTGTTGGTTAGGGGGAGAGTTCAGTACGGCCGGCTGTTTCCAACTGGTTCTGGACTCACTGAATGAACTCAGAGTGGAAGTTCTTGATAGCTACTTCCAAAGTGGAACGTGTCCACATCATCTCAGAGGTTGGACCCGCTCAGTATTAAAAGCCCAGATTTCAAAGCCATACCAACTAGGTTTGAAACTTGATGTGGCCATAAGACTTGGGAAATCTCTCAGCCTCTCTTTTGTCCCAGTTTCCTAATCAGTAAAATGTGATGATACTGGCATTTACCCTTTAGACTTGTGAGGAGGACATACATCGAGCATTTACCAGTGTCTAGCATATAAGGGCCAAATAACCATGAGCTCTTTTCACCATCCCCAGGCCCCCTCCTCTATGACGGGCTACCATACCAGGTGTCTCTGATTTTCCAAGGTTTGTTTTAATTGTTCTATATTCTTTTAAACAGTGTTTCTGATTTTAAAATGAATATAACCTTCTTATGTCAAACTTGGAAATAATTCAAAAAGTACAATGAGGAAATTTAACACAATTCACATCTGTATGGCTCCATCGTTGTAGCTGTAAGCTTAAGAGTCCAGTCGGTCAGACCCTGCTGTCTTCTCCGGCACCTCTAAGTCCTACCTTCTCCCAGTCCATTTCTCTCCTGCTCATTTTGTTTAAAAGAAGGAGTGTTAACCCTTTTTAAAATCTATTTATTCAAGGAACTAAGCCAATTCTGCTGTTAGGTAAAGTTAAAAAAAAAAAAAAAACTTCTATTGTTCTAACTTAATTACCTAGACCAGTACTAAGATTAATCCAAACCCTATTTATAGGAACTGTATTGTTCTATGTGACATATGAAATTCTTTCACCTAGTTCACAATTAGCCCTGTGTCGGGACATAGGAGAAGCACTGATGTTTACAGCTTACAGATGTGGAAACTGAGGCACACAGAGGCTAAGGAAGTTTCCAAAGGGAAGTTAAGTGTTTTGGACTAGGTCACAGAGCTAAGAAACAACGGGCCTAGACCCTTGTCCTGCTTATCACAGGAGCAGCCCTAGACTTTTCTTATCAGTTATTTGTAGTCATTTGAAACGTTCTCTTTCCATTTTCAATTTTCTGCACTCTACCACTGGATAGCACATTCAGCTCCCATTTCCAATCAAAAGAGTATCCTAGACCCAAGTTCTCAGATGAGGCATCAAGGTGATCCCTGGGAAGAGCCCACCTAGAATCCTTAGAGACAGTCCCCATAGAGACACAACAGCTGCGGTCACTTTTGGCCATTCTCTCTGAAAGGCAGCCGTCGGAATTCCTTTTCAAAATGTAATTTAAAAATTAAATAGTATTTATTAACAGTCTCTCTCCTTTGCAAGGAGAGAGGAAAGTAAACCAAGATTAGCAACAAGTTCGGTTGCTGCTACTCTGAGCAACCTAACAATTGCTATTTTGAAAAGTGAAAAGTGTTTGATAATTGACCAGGTATCTATTTTCCTATATTGAGCTTTAAAAATAGCAGGATGCTAGCCAAAATAAACAATGCTTATAATCCTCGGAAATGAAAAAAAGTATGTGTAAGATGAAAGGAAAGAAAGGAGAGACAGAGTGTGTGTGTGATAAATTATTCATCTACCTTTCCTCATTCATAGAACATTCTCAACCAATTAATAAGCAATTACATTCGCATCAACTAAAAGGCTCAAAGAGCTGTCTGATGCATTTATTAAATTAACCCTGTACTCTCTGAGCTGATGTCAACTGAGAAGTGTAAGGAATAAAATCAGAAGAAAACAAGGAAAGATTTTATACATCTACTACTCTGAGCTCCAAATGAAACCTGGAGTAAGGAGAGTAGAAGGGGCAGGTTAAATTCAAAGAAAGATAGGAAGTCAAAGATTGTTACGGGTATTCAGAAAGGCGCTTGAGTAAGAGCTGCCAAATTCCACAAAACGTCATAGAAATTAGGTGGCAGTTTCAACAGGAAATTCCCTTAACTCCTTAACAGAGTTCTGCAATTTTATCTACTTGTACCTGGGAATAAGCCTGTTAGAACATTCGTGCTGACATTTATGGCAATTTCATTCTCTGCAAGCTCTAGGCAATTTGGGATCTCAAATACACCTTGTAACAAGTTCATAAAATATAGAAAAAACTCATCACAGATTCCTAGAGTGTCAAGTCTCTCATCCCTTGTTCAAACTGACTCCTTTGCTACTTATCAAGCATGTTCAAGCCCTTACCATGTATCAAGTCCAGTGCCAGATGCTTTATAAACATATGAACTCAATTAATTCTTCCAATGACCCTCTGAGGCAAGTGCAGAGTTACAGAGAGGTTAATCTGCCTGAGGTTGTGAGTGGAACTGAGATGCAATGCAGGCCGTTTGGCTCCATCGTCTGTGTGCCTGACCACTACTAAGCTACGTTCTCATACTTGAATAAAAGAACCAGTGAAACATAAAGACACTCATGAATGTCTTACCTGGAAGTTTGCTCCATCATTTATCCCCTCCCTGAGCTCCCCAGCTTTGGATTTGTCCACATTGACTTTCTGGTTTTCAGAAGACCGTTCTTCAAGCTGCCATTCCCTTGTCTAACTTCTTAAAAGGAAGCCCACACTCAGCGTTCCATTTCTCTACCAGCCACTTACTCCACAAACTTCACACAACCTATGAAGTAGTTCCCCACCACTCTTGCTGTGCTGCTGGCACTGCTGTCTTGCAGGATTTCTGAACTGCCAGACCCAACCATCTGCTTCTCAAGTGAATCTATCTCTGACTCCCAGCTCCGTGCTGGACCCTTCCTTGGCTCTCATTGCCTTGCTCTGGTCTTCCGGCTTCTGCTTGAATTTATTCTTCTGTTTCTTTTAGGTTGATGTACCTCAAGATCTATCCTTGGTCTCTCTCCTTTTTATCTCTCTAGGTATTTTTTAAACATTCTCATATCCTCAAGGGGCTTATATTCTTACATTTCTGGAGTCTGGTTGGCTCTAGAATCTATCTCGTCAGCACTGTGAGAGTGGGCCCATCTCTTTAGGAATAAAGTTGCATTAACCAATCTCATGAAATGAATACATAACCTGAGACTGACGAAGAATTCAGTTATAATAAAAAGTAAGTTTTCAAAGGGGCCTATACTGACAGCATTACACAGGCAGCTAAATTATGATCAATATACCATTTGTTAATTTTTTAGATCAAGCAGTATTAGTACAAAAAATAATGGACACAGAATTCTTTGGTATGTGCATTTTTTTCATTAACACTCCAGGTGGGAAGCTAAGTTATAATCAGAAGAATGGGAGGTCAGCGTGAAATAAGAAAAGTGGGAAATAATTACCTGACCCAATTGTTTAACAGCATCAGGCTGAGATTCACAGGTACATTCAGTTTTACAATAGGGCCTATCTGCCATGGGACCCAGCAAGTAGAGTGATTGTGTGAGATGCTCTCTCTCCCCTGAAGGAATGAATGAATATCAAACAAAAGCCTTAAAAACATTTCTATTAACAAAAGCCTTAAAAACATTTCTATTTTACCATGATATTACATGTGATTGATTCAATCCTGACCCCTTTGCAAGACTTGAGCTGCAAGATGGCAAGGGCCACATGTGCTCATTGCTGTGTCTTTAGCATTGAGCATTGTACCTGGCACTAAGCAGACAGAATGCATAAATGTTAATCAAAAGTATCTAAACATTTATAAATGTGAATACGACATATTCCAATGTTGACTTTCCTGTAAGTTATCCAGAAAGTGCTATTGTGTGTTTTGTCTTGCTCTTCAAAGTATTTGGGGGGGGGGGTCAATGAGTATACCTTAATTTCAAATGTTTACATTTGGCTCATATTTCTTAAAAATTGCAGAAGAGGAGACTACATGGTTTTCTTTTTGTCTATCCCATTAGTTTTAACTGCTTATTTCTCCTAGGCGGTGACTAATCCTTAATCCACCCCCCACCCCTTTATCTTTGATGTTTCTCCTTCTCAGTAGGGGGCAGACGCCGCAGCAGAGAGAGATGGGAACAGATTCTGCTGTCTGTGTGGGGCCCCGGGCACTCATGGGGTTAAAAGCACTGCAGTAATATCAAGCACATGTTTCAAGTCAGCGGGGTGCCAGCCTGAGATGTCCTCAAAGCCTAATTTGATAGATATTATGCCATACACTGCTGCAAGTAGTAATGAAGAAAGTAAAAATTTTATGGATGAGCAAAATAGGAGCTCTTATGGATGGAGTGTTTTTAAATCAGGTGTATAATTTACCCAGTGTCAGACCACATGTAGAGTGCATTACTCAATTGAACTTACAAGCAGATAGGAAAGCAGTTTCTTTTAATAAGCACTTCTTCAACTTATTGGCTCTACAATTACTTGCACCAAATTACCAGCAGCTGCTGCCTGTTTGGTGTTTTATCCTAGACGAGGAGTTACATTAGTTTCTAATCAACAAGCCATTCAAGGACTCTTTATTATTTTTAGCTTAATTCCACTTTTATTTGGAACTTATTAATTGAAATATCTATTATTTTCATGACGGTACCTATTCAAGTACTGAGGTGAAGGGGGACGGGAGGGGAGGACTCCTGAACTTATTTCTCATACGTGTAACACTGTACAACTGTATCGATGTATGGACTGAATTTCAATAGCCTTTGTGAAAATATTGATACTGTGGCCACACTTGTGCGTGTGCAGCATCAATACATTGCTGTACGTGTCTAAGCAGCGTCTCCCCATGTACATGAGTTAACTACAAGTTTGGACGATAACCAATTCAGCAGAGCATTTAATACAGAGCTTAAACTTTGCCCTCTGCACTATGACACTGCGGACCACCTCATTCCTCTAGGACGGGTCCTGGGCATTGCAGGACCCTTACCATGAGCCCTGGCCTCCACCTACCAGATGCCAGCAGCAGGACTCTGTCTCTGACCACCACTTGTAACCCCAGAATATGTGTGAGCAAGCACTGTCAAATCACCAGAGAGCATTTAAGAAGACAGAGGAAATTAAGAGGAAGGGCCTTCAGAAATGGTTAAGAGAAGTATATATTTTCATTCATTTGCTAATAACTCTTCGAAGTATTCTTCCAAAGAGTGTGCTTCTGTGTGTACTGGCCCAAGATCATTTGCTGTGTGAATAGTCGTAAAATGAAATTGTGAAGGAATTTAATTCTTCAAAATGAAATCCTTTAAATAAAACCTTATTTTGAAGCTACCTTCAGAATCAAAGGTAAATGACTTTAAAAAATGGAACAAGAACTGCTCATAACTAAATAAAACAAATGTTCCCCAAATTGCTCCCACTGTAGAAAAGACCTGCTGACTAATTTTAGAAAAGTGTGGTTACATTTTTATTTCAGTAGAGCCAAGAATGTCTAATTCGAAGAATATTTAATTTCTTGGAAATTACATTATATGTCATTGCCAGCTTCAAAACACCAAACAGGTAAGAGCAAATGATGCTAAGGGCTTTCAGTCGCAAAAATACTCCATGAAATTCAGAATTTTTCTTATAGGGCTTTCAAATCCACAGCTGTTTTTTATAAAAGCCAAAATCAAAACTAACATCAAGAACCATTAGAGTACCAGATACACACTCAAAAACAGCAAAAGTGAAAGAAAATTAAATTGCCATCTCAGAGTCTCCTTCACGAAGAATTTACCATCTGCCACCTTCCATACATGTGGATCCTTCATAGTGTGACATAGAATTGTGAGATGCAAGACTTTAAAGATCATTTAGATCTACCGGGCCCCTCCCTGAGTTCATCCTAGTTAAATATCCATAACCAGCTTCTCAAACTTTATGTATATTTGAGTCACCTGGGCATCATGTTAAACTGGGGATTCTGCCCACGTAGGTCTAGGGTGGGAGCAGGAGAGTCCACTTTTCTAAAAAGTTCTCAGGTGATTCCATTGTTGCTGGTCCATAGAACACACTTTGAACAGCAAGGGATTGTCTACAAATACCCCTACCAACTAGTCATCAAGCCCTGTCGTGAATATTCTCAGGGGGACGGAGAAAATCCTAACTCCAAAGAAACCAAGATATTCACATACCTGGTAAAATCTTAATTTCCAGATTATTTCTAGAATTGGTGCCCAGACTTTGGAAACATCACTGCCCAGCTTGAAGAAAATTCTACACAGTTGAGGAAAACAGTGAGGAACGATTAGCGAGGTCTCAACTTAATGGCGGTCCAGGCTGAATTTCTTCTTACTTATTAGTAAGTAAACTATTGTTTATGGGATAAAAAATAAATGATGGAATCTTCCTGCAAACCATGATTTCAATGACAGTTGAAGATCAGATTCTGTCCTTACCACTTTGTCTACCTGACTCCAGGTGAGTACGGAGAGACAGCATCATCGCACCTCAACCACGGGCTCTGAGGCTATACCCCAGCCCCATAGATTACTCAAATTTATCATCAGATTTTTCAGACAACCTGGGTATATCTTGAGCACAGTGGCAGGAACATGTCAGAAGTCTATTTTTTTTTTTTATAAGACATTCAATCCTTTCTTTCTGAGAGAAGAAACACGTCCTCCCCTCTCTCGAAAGATTCAAGGAACTTCCAGCTCTCAGCAGTGTCAGAGGCACAGGATGTCAGACCATAGAAGCACGGGTCATTCTTGGTTACAGTTTGCAGGGGACGCAGAGCTTTCATTTCACACTTGTGATTTTACTTCTGCCCATTTTGTGGCTTAGCACTCTATTTAGCAAAGAAAAGTAAAACTCAATAATGTCAAACCAAAAAGTCAAGATCTAATATGTGATTCTGACGTCATCTAATGATGTTGTGATCATTTTAAATGTTAAAAACATTTAACAACAGGAACTATTTGGGCTTCAAGCAATCAGAATAGAATCCTCAAATCAATCAGAATAAACACTACCCAGAAGCCATCAGCGAGGCCATAGGGGTCCGCGCTGGTGGCGTGATTGCCCAGTCCTGAACAACATGAAAACAGAAACCCTCAAGGGACAGTGTTCCACTACACAGCAGTTTGGATCATGGATAAACTCAGACCGGGAAATACTTTTATTTGGAATAGTAATAACTGCACAGTTTCCTTAGGAGTGAAGTTCTTTGGGAATCAGTACTGAAGCGAATCATATTTGATACATTCATAAATGCTCAGAAAGTTCAAATATATTCAATAGGAAAGCTTCAACTTTGTAGCTAAGAAGAAAGGTAATATGTAGGTATGAAAATCTTACCAATTTGTATAAGTATCTAGAAAATTAATACCTAGATTTCAGCTTAGTAAGTACAAGGTAACATATTTTATGACAAATAGCACAGGTATTAAATGATCGGCTCTGAGCTCGCAGCGGCAGCCAGGGTAAGCCCAAACCTGGAAGTCATGGGTAGCTCCCTGAGCATTCTGATTGACTTGTCTATTAGGGTCAAAAAGTGAAGAAAGTGTGAGCTTCTGGCTGTCACATCTCAGATAAGATCATCATAAAGCCAAAGACAGCACAGAAAGAAAGGAATAGTGACCCCCAGGGAGGGTCAGTTAGAGGGCTGCTATCTGAGAGTCACTGAAAGTTGGCCTCTTCTGCTGGGAAAGGCAGACGCTGATGGAGGAACTTGATTATAATTTATACAACTATAAATGATCTGGATAATACAGTTGCAGGCTTGTTCCCCAACAGAATCGTGGAGGAGCATCTTTTGAAACCTCAGTAAAATAAGCTTAGGACTCTAAAGGGAGGAGGGGTAAGCAACTTCATGGAACTCAACTTCAGTGCTGTCTCTCCCCGCCCACCTCCCCCGCTTACCCATCTCCCGAGAGTTAACGTGGGAAGGAAGTAAAAACTCCAGGTAACAGTTTCATCTTTCATGCAATGCCGAGCATGCGCTAAGAGCTGAGGCGATGAAAAGCAGTAAAACATACCTGGTTCCTGCTCTGTTAAGTTTAAAGTCAGCGGGGATTAGTTAACTGAATCAAGTGACTGAAGGAACAATCAGACACATAACGTAAAGTTAAACTAAGATCAAAGCTACGAAGAAAGGGCACGTGGTCCTATAACAGGTGTCCAGCAGTGGGCCTTGGCCTGACCTGGGAGAAGCCCATTGTTTGGAAGTGTCCTGCTTTCTTAAAGATAGGTAGAAGTTCAACTAACCAGTTATAAAGTAAGAAATTGCTCCTTATTAAATCAGACTAATTTCCAGGGGAGTCTGAAGCATGCAATTTAACCGACATTCATACCCACTTTAGTGAAAGTTGAGAGACATATTGGATTCTCCAATGACAACAAATACTGCGTGAATAGTCCAGAAATTTCTATAACCAGAGAAAAATTTCCAAAGCCATTCATAATATAAAGTTAACTGGTACCTCCCAAATGAAACTTTCTAGAGAAGCTATCATTTGGAATAATGTGCACTGCCTTCCAGAATGTTGTTAGCCCCTTTAAAAAGTGGGCAGTCTGTACCAAATTCAAGTAGTTAAATAAATTGCCACACATTATAAACTTGGAACCAGCTGATCTTCTTCCAAAATTCACTGCTTCCTTTGGTCTCCAAGGGAAATTAGTAGAATTGAATATGGCCATTCTAGCACTCTCTACTTGATTTATACCGTAAGTAGCTGTAAATGCCGACCAGAGTATAAATTTGGGATGGAAGCAGGGGTTTTTGTCTGTGCACATCCCAAGCAGAAAGCATACTCATAGCAGGCAATCAATAAATGTTTGTTGACGTGATAGACAATAGTGAAGGCTTTAATTTATCTAACACAAGTCATTGACTAACAATCATTATCTACTTCATTTGTGTTGGTGAACACTGACATTTAAGGGTGCCCTGTTGATACATACACCAGGGCCCTCCCAGGCAGGAACACAGCCCTGCTCTCAAGCTTGACAGGGCTGTCTTTATTATCTGATGCCCTCAATTTGAGAAAAGCCTCTTTCTCACCAAACATAGTCATTATGTCCAAATGCACATTTTGGGGTACTAAAATGTTGACTTTGAACTTCAACAAAAAGCCATTTTAGTCCCTTTATTTCTATTTTCTCTTTAAAGATACCACTCTGCAGTTAGCAAAACTACTCAGATTGATGACTGCTATCCTGGTCTCCAGTCCTGCCCATCTCCACCAGATGGGTAGTCATGCTCAGCAAAACAACAGTTCAGCGAATTGTGGACGGCATATATGACAAAAGTCCCATGATGTTCTAATATAGTATTTACACTGAGCCTTTTTCTGTTTAGATCCATTGTGTTACAGTTGCCTACAGTGCTCAGTACGGCTGTACCGTGCTGCACAGGTTTACAGCCCTGCTATCACACACAGCCCAGGTGGGTAGTAGGCTCTGCTATCTAGGTTTCTGGAAGGACACTCTATCGTGTTCCTACATTGACAAAATCGCTTTACGATGCTTTTCTCAGAATGTATTTGTCAGAGCCAGGACACTAGGTCACTGGCCCAGCCCATGAAACTGCCAGGACGCAGACCGCTGTACAAGTTTGCTCAGGGTTTGGCTCCCTGTAGGTGCCCGAGGCCCGTGGTCTCAGTCAGGCAAGGCTCCCCATCAGGAGGAGCCAGTTGTCACAGCCAGTTGTCACAGCCAGTCGGAGATGCCAGAGCGCCTCAAAGGTGCAGCAGTCTTAGTAGGAGCCTCAATTAGCTTCTCCGGTGGCTATTTACCCGACAGGTGTGGAGACTGCCAAGCCACGATGCACATGCTCTTGTGCTTTTTAACGACAGACCAATCCCTTCCCCAGTCCCTTATCACCAAGGTGTTTCTCTTCAGGTGTCTCCTACATGTATTCCCATCATTAAATGACATGTGGCCATATACATTTATTGTGTTTATTAGGTACTTATTGTGCACCTCCCCCAGTAGACAATGGGTTTTTTGTTTTGTTTTGTTTTGTTTTGTTTAGAGACAGAGTCTCACTTTATCACCCTCAGTAGAGTGCTGTGGCATCACAGCTCACAGCAACCTCCAACTCCTGGGCTTAGGCGATTCTCTTGCCTCAGCCTCCCAGGTAGCTGGGACTACAGGCGCCTGCCATAACGCCTGGCTATTTTTTGTTGCAGTTTGGCTGCGTCCAGGTTTGAATCCGCCACCCTCATGTGTATGTGGAGGGATTAAGGAAGCGATAACAAATTCAGCTTTAGGCATATTGTAAGTGCTTTCAAATACCAAATTTATTTCTTTAGTCAGCAAATGTTGATGGAGTACCAATTATATGGCAGACAGTGTGAGTGAGAGTTCCAGGCATAGAGCAGCGAATAGAATCTTTTAAAACCTATTGGGGGCCGGTGCCCTACCCACTGAACCACAGGCACCACCCAACACATCTGTTCCTCTACTTTCTATCTTATCACAGCATATCCAACTGCTTTCCCAACCAGAAACTCAGAATTCATTCTCCAACCTCCCTCCCAGCCTGGCTGTTGAGTCCAATCCACTCTGCCATTTAAACATTTCTTGGACCTATTCAGTGTTCTCCATTCCCACAAGTCAATGGCCTGGTTCAGGTCACCATCACCTCACCTGGTTACGGGAAAAGTGTCATCTCAGCTCTTCTGGCTCTCATTTTGTCCCCCTCGTGTCCAATCTCCACATTGAAACCAAGGGCATCTTTTAAAGAGTGTAAATGGCGTTCTGTCCTCCACATCCGCATTCTCCCACCCCCAGGCCACAGACTGGTGCAGGCCTGGGGCCTGGTATGGACCAGGCTGAGGACCAGCAGGGGAGTGGCAGTGAGCCAGGGAAGCTTCCTCTGTAGTTAGGGCTGCTCCTGCGTGCTGGTGTCACTGCTGGAGCCCCACCCCGCCTCCTGTCAGATGAGCAGCACATTAGACTCTCACATGAGTGTGAACCCTGCTAAACTGCGCGTGGGAGGGATCATGGACGGGCTCCTGATCAGAACCTAGTGCCTGATGATCCGAGGTGGAGCTGAGGGAGTGACACCAGCGCTAGGACCGTCTAGTTGCTGGAAAACAAGTTCAGGGCTCCCACTGATTCTGCATTATGGTGAATTGCATAGTTGTTTCATTATACAGTACAGTGTAACAATAACAGAAACAAAGTGCACAGTAAATGTAATGCGCTTAAACCATCCCGAAGCCGTGTCCTCCCCCACACCCACCAGTCTGTGGACAAACTGTCTTCCATGAAACCAGTCCCTGCTGCCGAGAGGATGGGACAGCTGTTCCACAACATTAGACCCAGGATTGGTAATTCAGCAAAGACTTCAGGGCAAATCCTCTTTTTTAATGGTTTATTAAACTTTTATTAATCTGGCCCAGAACTCTGGTTGACAGATTAAACGATTTCCAACTCTCTAACTAATCCAGTTCTTTCATCCTTGGGTCTTCCCCACACTCTTCTCCACCTGGAATGCTCTCCTCACCATCACCAGATTCTACTCATCTTTTCCTGAGAAATGTTCCCTGATTCACAGACTTCCTAGGCACTCCTCCTAAATGCTCCCCAAGTTCCCCATGCTTACCGGGGTTCTATGGCCTTCCTTTCAGCATTATTTCACAAGGCAGAAGCTTGTGGTTCTTGTGGTGAATTTATCCCTCCACCCATCCTCTCCATCCGCCTAGAGCTACAGTACAAAACTGGAGGAGATAAAGGGATGCCCTTTGTGGAAGGCAAAGGAAGGGGTTCCCTACGGCGTCCTCTGGAGGCAGCAAAACAGGTCCAAGCAGCTCTGAGCCAGTGAGAAAATGGTGAGAACAAGCTCTTTCACTGCTTTTCTTTTAAATAAGTTAAAATTTTATAAATAGATCATCTCAAATATTTCAGAGAATTGTTGTCTGGGGATAACTGAGATTACTTCATTCCCCTTAGGAGGGAAGCTCAAGGTATTTATGTTTCTAATAATACCCATTTAAAAATATATAAGTTAGCCAGGTGCTCACACCTGTAATCCTAGCACTCTGGGAGGCTGAGGCAGACTTAAGCTCAAGAGTTTAAGATCACCCTGAGCAAGAACAAGACCCTGTCTATACTAAAAGTAGAAAAATGAGCCAGGCATCATGATGGGCACTTGTAGTCCCAGCTATTTGGGAGGCTGAGACAGGAGGATCACTTGAGCCCAAGAGTTTGAGGTTGCTTTGAGCTATGATGATGCCACAGAACTCTACCCAGGGTGACAGAGTGCACCTCTGTCTCAATAATAATAATAATAAATGTAAGTATTTGAGGAACGTGAGAAGCACAGTTTTCATTTCTCTGTATGATTTCCTCATAAGCATTATGTAAAGTTTCAGAAAGTAAGAAGATAAATGATTTGAAAAGTCAAAATAGCATTCCTTATAACAAAAGATCTAACTAATTTTAAATGAACATTCACAAACTACCCCAATTTTTGTAGCAAACCCAATCACATGCCAGGTTTACAAGCAAACCTTTCCAGTTTTCCCCTGTGTGCCATTCTTGGACTGTGAGTGTTCAAGATTTAGGAAGAATGGTCTCATGATGTCTTTTTTCCAAACTCAAAAGGCATGAGAATAGACAAGTGGAAAAAAAACTAAGAGGGCCCCACAGATAGATTTAAAGCCTAAGTTGAAATCATATGGTATTTAGTCCCATCTCATCACCTTTTCACTTAAAATGTCACCATGATTCTACTATTCTACTATTTTTAAAATGGCTTATGATTTTATTTCTTAGGGTAGAATTACACAAACAGTATAGGAATACATTATACTAAGGTAAGTACATCAAAGAGAGTTGTCATCTTCATAAAACAAGCAGATATACTCATTTTGTTTTATTAATCTATTCATCAGTAGAGAGAAAATGAACTTCTACCCACAGAAATTTGTGTGTTACATAAAGTTTTACAAAAATATCACTGTGAGAAACTGTGTATGTGGTTGACCCTTTCAACCCCTCTATACTGTTAAATGCTACACTGCCTTCGTCAATGGGTTTAATAACACTGTACTTATTTGTATGTTCTCCCCTAAATTATGAATTGCAAATCTCTGAACTTAAGAAAGGATCTTGAGAAATAATGTAGAACAAGTTTTAGACAAACTATACCTCAAATTAGCATAAATTAGGAACTTAACCTATTTTTAAAAATTTCTACAAAAAGTCCATTCCATCTCGCAATCAGGGAAGAAAAGTGATTAAAGGTATCCATATAGGGTCAGAAGAGATTAAACTTTCACTCTTCACAGATGATATGATTCTGTATCTGGAAGATACCAGGGATTCTACTACTAAACTCTTAGAAGTAATCAAGGAATATAGCAGCGTCTCAGGTTACAAAATCAACACTCATAAATCAGTAGCCTTCATATACACCAACAGCAACCAAGCTGAAAAAACAGTCAAGGATGCTATCCCGTTCACAGTAGTGCCAAAGAAGATGAAATATTTGGGAGTTTACCTAACAAAGGA
>NW_003852561.1:348534-384167 GCF_000181295.1 Otolemur garnettii | reverse complement strand
GAAAATGTTCTTCTTAGCAAAGTATCTCAAGAATGGAAGAAAAAGTATCCAATGTACACAGCCCTACTTTGAAACTAATTTATAGCTTTTATAGGAATTTCACAACCTAATTATAGCCTTAGAATATGGGAAGGGGGTGGGAGGGGGAGGTGAGGGAGGTGGATGGGGGGAGGGAGATTGGTGGGGTCAGCTCTATGGTTTATCTTACAAGGGTACAAGTGAATCTTTCTAAAAGCAGAGTACGAACATTTTAACCCAATGATGAGAGTACTTCAAAATGTGTATGAAAATAGCACAGTGTACCCCATGATTGCATTAATGTACACAGTTATGCTATAAGAAATAAAAATTTAAAAAAAAGTCCATTCCATCAAAAAGAACTGAGATAAGGCTACACGATTTAACAAATAAAAATGCAGGACACCAGTTAAGTTTGAATTTCAGAAAAATAATGAATGTATTTTTAGCATATAAGAATGTCCTATGAGATACATTTGAGGCATATTTATGCTTGAAAAGTATTCATTGTTTTTCTGAAATTCAAATTTGGCTAAGTATCCTATATTCTATCTGGTAACCCCAAAACTAAAACCTTGTCAAGGATAATTCCTGTCAGAGGACTCCATTTCTCTATGTAGATGACCACATTTGAGATCATTCGTCCAAGACAGAAGGTGATCATAATTTGACAACCCCAGGTTAATTAAAAACTAATTGTTGGTCAAGTTGTCAAAAGTCAATACTTCTGTCTTTAATGTAACAGTCAATTCAATCAATAGATTTTTTTCAAAAGGGTTTTAAATAAATATGGTTTTTGTAATTCTTTTTTTCTAATCACCTAGAAACACAGTAGTGTTTATTTATCTTTCATGTGAGATTACCTTTAATGGACAATATAAAACTTTTTGTTAATTTAAAAATACAACACTTGAACTTTATGAAAGCTAACACAAAAGATAAGGCATAAAAAATATTTTAGTAATATATAATTCACTTATATATTTTAAATTTAATTAAAACTGAATTTATCAACATGCCTCCCCAATCCATTCCTCTCCAGGATTTCTTGTCTCAGTGAAAAACACTATGCCTTAAGGAGGTGCCTGTGGCTCAAAGGAGTAGAGCACCAGCGCCATATACTGGAGGTGGTGGGTTCAAACCTGGCTATGGCAAAAAACAAAAAACAAAAAACAAAAAAAACAAAAACAAACAAAAAAAAAAGCACCATGCCTTACTTGATGGCCAAATCAGAAACATGAGTTAGTCTCATTTCTTTTTATTCAATTCATATATTTCTAAAAATTGAGTATTTACAATATTTGCTAATATTACTATATGAAGTATTTACCAAAATACTGCGAAAGGATTTTAGCATGCATTTTCTTGTCTGCCACAGGACCACAATGAGATAGGAGCTACATTAATCAGTGTTTTCCTGAGAAATAGAACCAAATATCTGTCTGAAGAAGGGAGAGATAGAGATTATTATGGGAAGTGGCTCACATGGTTATGGAGGCTAAGAAATCCCATAGTCTACTACCTGCAAATGGAAGAACCAAGAAAACTGGTGGTATGATACAGTCTAAGACTGAAAGCCCCAGAACTAAGCTTTGATGTCCAAGGCCAGGTAAAGATGTATATCCCAGCTCAAACAGAGAGAGAGAATTTGCCCTTCCTCACCCTTTTGTTGTACTTGGGCCCTCATCAAATTAGATGATGCCCACCCACATTGCTGAGGGTGATCTTTACTCAGTTTGCTTATTCAAATGACAATTTCCTCCAGAAACACTCTCCCAGACACACCCAGCAATAATGTTTTTACCAGCTATCTGGGCATCCCTTAGCCTAGTCAAGTTGACATATAAAACTAACCTTCACAGAAACTACTATGACTCTTATTCTATAGATGAAGAAACTGAAGCACGAAGATGATGAATGGCTTGTTCAAGTCCATACTATTAAGCAGTGACAGAGTCAGGACTAAATTCTAGGTATATCTTAATCTCTGTGTTAACCCCCACATCTAAATTAGTCACCAAGTTCTGTTAATTCTACTTCTTGAATACTTTTCAAATACTTTCTCCTCTTCCCATCCCATCACCTTAGTTCAGACCTCCATCAGTCCTCCTCATTGGTCTCTAATCTTGGATTCTATATTAGTTTTCTTTTTTTTGTTTGTTTTGTTTTGTTTATGAAGTCTTTTTTTTTATTAAATCATAGCTGAGTTCATTAATGCAGTCATGGGGTACAATGTGCTGGTTTTATATACAAATTGAAATATTTTTACCTAACTGGTTAACATAGCCTTCATGGCATTTTCTTAGTTATTATGTTAAGACATTTATATTCTACATTTAGAAAGACTCACATGTACCCTTGTGAGATGGACCATAGGTGTGGTCCCATCGATCACCCTCCCTCTATATTAGTTTTCTAAGGCAGCATGACAAAATACCACAAATTGGGTGGCTTAAGTGGTAGAAATTTATTGTCTTCCAGTTCTGGAGGCCAGAAGTCCAAAATCAGTATGTCAGCAGAACTGGTCCCTTCTGAGGACTATGAGGAAAGGATCTGTTCCAAGTCTCTCTCCTTGGCTTGTAGATGTCTGTTTCTCCTTACAACATCTACCCACTAGGCCTATATGTCTCTGTGTCCAAATACATGTATCTGCTTTTGATAAAGCTACAAGTCATGATGGATTAGAGGCCTACTCTACTCTAGTAAGGCCTCATAAATGAACCAATTACATTTGTGATAACTGTTTCCAACAAGGTCATATTCTGAGGTGCTAAGGATTTAGAGATTAAGAATTCAATTATCTTTTCTGAAAGAGGACACAATTCAACCTGTAGCCGGTCCCTTCTAATCTGCTCTCCATCGAGTGTTTTCACTAAAATTTCAATCTAATCCTGTCATTCCTTTGCTTTTAGATTTTTAAGGATAGGCCATGACTGCCAGAATAGGCTAAATTCAGGGGGCTGGAGAATAGTGGAACTCTTTACAGTGTATCCTGTGTACCACCCCAGATTGATTTCCAGCCTCTTTCCACTCTCCTTATTTGGTTCTTGAAGATTAAAGTTCAAGATATATAATAAACTTGACCTGCTCTCTTCCACCTCTTGGACCCTTGCTGTATAGAACTCGCCCTACCAATCATGTCTTGTAATCTCTCTCTCATCTCCTAACCAGGAGTTTTTATAGAAAACATCCCTGACTCCTCTCTCTCTTGCATCACAGTCATTCCTCAAGAAGGATGAATTTTCTACATGGATCATTATGAGACACATTGTATTAAAGAAGAAAAAAGTAAAGTGTAAAACAATGATTATCATAGACCTTCTGTTCTATACAACTTAGCTTTGGGTAAACATCAAGGTTATAAATACCACACTGGTGGTTTGGGTTACTGTGTTAAGGGTCAGTGTTCTAATACCAGCTGTGCCCCTGCCCACCTTTTCACTGGCCCCATCTGGGTATGGTAGGACCTGTTCGTGCTTCTTGAACCTCTCTTTTAAACACAACAGAACAGGGCCATGCTTTATCTTTCTATATCCCAGGCCCTATCTCAGATTGACAAATGAATCAGGACTTTTTCAAGCCTGGCCATTTCCATTTGATGAGAGGGAAATCCCATTTCAGTCCCCCAGGCTAGGACAGAATTTGCTACAAATATTATATTTGGAAGTCATAGGGCATCTATCTCTAATAATAAAGCAAAAGCTTATTTCTCAAGTGCCCGTGGATCTTTGTGTACATACTCTACTGACCAGAGACTCAAAAGGGAGAGAAGGTAATCGAGAAACCAAGCTAGTAGATGCTTTCCTAGTCATCAGCAGGCTCTCTGAGTAAATTAACATGGAGGAGTACCTCTTTATTATATATAGTTCCTGTCCCCACAGAAGGAGAATCTCTTCACTAATAACTTAGTGACTGGAACGTGAGCTACATGAAGGCAAAGAAGGCATTTAAGTCATCTTCGTAGACATAGCAGGTGGCCCAGAGCCTTTGCCAAGGCACTAAGACTATGCTGCCACAATATGTATGTAAAAAGCTCTTACTACAGCATAGGAAAATGAACCAGTCAGCCCAGAGAGGAAATCAACTTCTTAAAATGCCTAATTGTACCATAGGGAGCCAGTGGAGGAAGACAGCATGGTAGAAAATGCTTGTGAAATGCTCATATTCTGTAGATAGAATATGGACTCCCCTGAGCATGGTTAAGGCACAAGATTAACTGTATGTCCACAGGGAAGTATACAAAAATACTTATAAAGGTAAAAGATCCATGTTGTCAAAGCATCATGAGTCACAATTTTAAACAAAATTACTTCAACAGATTAATAGTTTATCTTTTTAATATGTTTGTAAAACCTTTTGGCAGCCACATCAAACATAAGTCCAGCTGAGACGAACTAGAAAAGTGGTGTCATTTCCTGATTTTGTTCACTTAGTGTTGCTAAACACACATATTTTACTACACTGAAGCATTTACCATTCTATTTGCTACTTAACATAATCTGGCAAATAATTGAACAGCTTTATGATGTCTGCTGTACAATGCCCTAGGCTTTCAGAAAGGTATTGTATCATAAAGCCAGGAGTTTCTATCCAGCGGATTGCTATGTGGCAATTCCATTTGATAAAACATAAATATGGCCTGTTAAGCTTACTCATTGCGTTTAACTTGCAATATCTAAGTATTTCTATAGGCATCCATAAATCTACCCTAGGGATGGCTCTAACTGACCCTGCTTGGGTTAGGGGCCCACCCCTGAACCATCACTGCGCTCAGAGCAGTAACTGCCCACAGTAAGGGAGACGGCAAACCCAACAGTCCCTGAAGGGAAGACAGGGAAACACAGTGGAAGGAACATGGACTGGAGATCCAGAGGTGCTACAGCTCTCTGGGAGGACTTCCATTCCTCCCTCGCTAAATTAGAAGTGGGTCCAGCACAAATGCTCTCTGATCCTACCTGAAACAACTAACTTTGCAAGGACCTCACTTTCTAAATATTTAAGATTCTTCTTCTTGATGGAGAGTGTAACTGACATTTGGCTAGAATAGAAAGTCTATGTGACTTCCCAAACACACAGGACTTCAGTGCCTTATAACAAAAAAATCAAGGAGTTAAATTAGAAAGAGAATTTCCTCAAACTTAGAAAACAGGCTTTCGCATCCCTTATATCATAATACCAACAATCAGCTGACAAGTGAACTTTGCTTCTTATTAAAAAAAAATCTACCAAAACACTGGCCAGATAAAATCTGGACCCTTTCAGCTCCTTACAGCAAAATCTTCAGTATGCCTCTAGCACCATCTCCTCTATCCTACCAGTGAAATCTCAGCTACAGTCACACTTTTTTTTTAATTTTATTTTATTTATTTATTTATTTTTATTAAATCATAGCTGTGTACATTAATGCAATCATGGGGCACAATGTGCTGGTTTTACATACAATTTGAAATGCTTTCATCAAACTGGTCAACATAGCCTTCATGGCCTTTTCTTAGTTATTGTGTTAAGACATTTCTATGAGTCACCATATCCTTTCATGTCTTTATAATGTGAGTGGCAATGGTAGTATTTATTAAACACACACTACGCCAAACAACATTAAGGTGCTGGAGACACAGCAGTGAATAAGACAAATCCATGCCTCCATAGAGCTTGCATTTCAGTAAAGGAAACTGAAAATAATTAGGTAACCAAATAAAGAACACAGTGGAGGTGAGAGGTGGCTTTAGAAAAGGTGGACAGGAAGTGACATTAGAGCTGTACATAAATGACCTGAATGAAGAAGAGTAGCCCTTCGAGAGAAGATCTGTGTGTGGCCCAGGGCCACACACATTAAATACACTGTCTTTAGCGCTCACAGCAATCCTGCAAGGTGTGGATTACCATCCTCGTTTTATTCTGAGAGGATACGCAGCTCACTCCGATGGCACAGCCCAGGAATTACTGATCCAGAATTCAAATTTAAGCCTGTCTGATTCTACAGTCCCAACATTTGACTTTATGCCTTTTCTTCTAACTGAAATTCTCTTCCTCACATCCCCTGATAGACTCTCCCCATCATTTAAAATGCTCAACTATTATTTCCTTTGCAAAACTGCTTCTAGCCAACCATACCCCATGATTTTGCTTCCTTCCCCCAACCAGGTCACAGATCTGGAGTTTTACCTTTGTTCCCACAGCTCTCTGTGTGGGAGAGCTCTCACAGTGATACATTATTGGCTGTAGTTTCTGTTTCCTCTCCTAGACTGGTAGCCCTTTCAGGTCAGGGCCCATTTCTTACTCATGAAGGTATCCCCCAAGTTTTGTCCAAGGCCTAGAACATTGAAAATACTCAAGAAATGTTTGGGGAGCAAGTGCCTGCATGGCTGTGGAATAAAATGGACAAATGTGTCTGTTGAAGATGCAGCCATGATGAGACACTGCCAGTGGGAATGTGGGAAAAAATCAAAGACTGTGGATCCTCTCCCCAGCACAATAACCACAGATCCTTCTCTGGAAACTAGCAAGGACGCTATGACTAGAGATATTTTTTAACTATGCTTCAGATTATACAAAATATAATGCACTACTGAAATGCAAGAGTGACTTTTTTCCCAAATAAAAAGATATTAAAAATTCTGGCATTACCACTTTAAGTTTCAAAAGTGGCATTTCTAAAAGGTTCAATAGAATGATATTTTCCATTTCTGTACCCAGAATAAAGAAAAATTTCCTTCCTTGAACATTCCATTCTTACATATTTCCCCCTAGATATAAGACTCATTGTTTATAGAGCTATTCAATTTGCAAGATCTTCCTTTTTCAGAGGAATTTCACTCTTAATAAAAGGAGCCTTTAGGGGAGGGACAAAGCAAGAGGACTGAATAGAAAACTCCAGTGATTGGCTCTCCAAATGAAGATCAAATTCAATAACTATCCACACAAGCAAATACATTCAAAAGAACCAAAAATCAGATGAGTGATCATATTACCTGATTTTAACATTATATCCAGGAGAGAGTCCCTGAAGAAGACAGAAAAGACAGTTGTGCACGGCCTGCACCGTCCCTTCCCCAGCCCCTAGCAGTGCCACACTAGTATGCTGAGTGGAGAAACTGTGTGCATGGGAAAGGGGGAATGATGCAACTATGGGACTTTGCACTGAAACCCAAGGCTGCCCTGTCACAGAGGAACACAGCACAGGGCAGAATTCTGCCAGTGCCCATGAAAGGAGCATTTAGACCAGCCTGAAACCCAAGTTCCCACTAGCTCCACCACCAGCTGGCAAAAATAGCCTGGGCCTGGACTGGATTCCTCAGGCAGTCAGGCCACAAAGGCTGCAGTCTTTGGACAATTCCTGAGGCTGTGCTTGTTGGGAGCCAGTAGATTTGAGGTGCACATGACCCAATGAGACAATAGCAGTGCTTGCCACGCCAGTGGCTATGTCATTATCCCACCCCCACCAACTATAGCAGTGGTGCAGGGACTTTCTTTCCACTGGGGAAAGGGAAGAGTTCAGAGGACTTTGTTTTGCAACTTGGGTACTAGCTTAGCCACATTAAGTTAAAATACAACATAGATTCCTAAAGCCCTTGTTTCCTGGAAGGTATTTTTAGACCCACTCTGGGCCAGAAGGAAATGAGCTGGTCTGAAGGAAAAGATCCATTCCTGGCATGATTCACCACCTGCTGATGAAAGAGCCTGTGGGCTTTGAATAAACATCAGAAATAGAAAGGTGGCAGTCACCACCAGGTTTTGGTGAGACAAGGCTGGCTTCAGGTGGAACGTGGTGCTGGTGGCCATGAGGGAGTGTTCATGTCACTCCTTTCCCAATTCCATCAGCCAGCATGAAGAGTGAGGGAAAAGAGTGAGAGACTGCCTGGTAATCCAAGGAACTTTTCTGTATCTCACTCAAGTCCCCAAGGAAGCACCACTAGGAATCTGTAAGAGTCAGAGCATCACTGAACTTGAGACACCTCCAGGGCTAATATGGCTGTAGTAACCAAAGACATAGACACAGCACTCAATTCCTTTTGAATACCTGGAAAACCTTCTCAAGAAGGATGGGTTCGAACAAACCCAGACTGCATTCATTAAAATAAACACTTGACTCTTCAATGCCCAGACACTGATGAATATTCACAAGTATCAAGAACAGGAACACATGACCTCACCAAGGAAATGAAATAAGGTACCAGTGACCAATCCTGGGATGATCAAAATACATGAACTTTCAGACAAAGAATTCAAAATAGCTATCCTAAAGAAGTTCAGAAAACTTTAAGACAACACTCAGAAGAAATACAAAAGCCTATCAGAGAAATTCAACAAAGAGATTAAAGTAATTTAAAAAAACTCAAGCAGAAATTCTGGTGCTAAAAATTTCAATTGACAAACCATGAAATGCATGGGTCTCCCAACAGCAGAATTGATCAAGCAGAAGAAAGAATTTTGGGAGCTTCAAGAGAGAGTATTTGAAAATACACAAGCAAAAGAGAAAAAAATAAATAAAAAAGAATGAAGCATGCCTATAAGATGCAGAAATTAGCCCCAAATGGGCAAATCTAAGACACACTGGCCTTAGAGAAGAGGTACAGAGAGACATTGGGGTAGAAAGTTTATTCAAAGAAATAATAACGAGAACTTTCCAAACACAGAGAGTGATATCAATATTCAGGTATAAGAAGGTTATAGAGCGCCAAGCAGATTTAACCCAAACAAGAAAGCTTCAATGCATCTAATAACCAACCTTTCAAAGGTCATAAATAAGGAAAAGGTCCTAAAGGAAGCAAGAAAAAATAGAAAAATATCATAAAAAGGAGTTCCAATAGTTCTGGCAACAGACTTCTCAGTTTGAACGCTATAGGCCAGTAGAAAGTGGCACAAAATATTCAAGTGCTGAAAGGAAAAATCTTAACCCTGGAATATATATCCTGCAAAAATATCCTTCAAACATGAAGGAGAAATACTTTCCTAGAAGACAAAAGCTGAAGAATTTCATAAACACAAGAATTGTCCTACAAGAAATGCTAAAAGGAGTTCTTTAATCTGAAAGAAAAGGACACTAATGAACAGTAAGAAATTATCTGAAGGTATACAATTCACTGGTAACAGTTAAGTACACAAATACAGAATACTCTATTGCTATAATTGTGGTGAATAAACCACTTATGACTTGAGTAGGAAACCTAAAAGACACAACGATTGAAAATAACTATAACTTTTTGAAAAATAGATAATATAAAAAGATATGGAAAGATATAGAAACAATAAAAAGTTAAAACAGTAGGGGGGCATGGTATTAAAGGCTAGAATTTCTGTTAGATTTATCTTACTTGCATATGTATGTGTGTGTGTGTGTTTGTAAACAGAGTTGCCATATGTTTAAAATGAGTTGTTATAAAATGTTATTGCAAGCCTCATTGTAACTTCAAATGAAGAAATCTACAACAGATACACAAAAAAATTAAAAGCAAGAAAGTAAAATACACTATCAGAGAAAATCACTTTTTGGGGGGGGGCTGGGGCTGGGTTTGAACCCGCCACCTCTGGCTTACGGGGCTGGCAAGCTACCCTTTTGAGCCACAGGCACTGCCCCAAAATCACTTTTAAAGGGAAGACAGGAAGGAAGTAGGAAAGAAATAGAGGACCACAAAATAACCATAAATCAAATAACAATATGGCAGTAGTAAGTCTTTACCTATCAATAATAGGATTGAATGCAAATGGACTAAACTCTCCAGTTGAAAGATATAGAGCAGCTAAATGCATTAAAAGGCAAGAGCCAACTATGTGTGGTCCACAGAAGCATACTTCATCCATAAAGACACACATAAAGGGTTGAAAAAAGATACTCCATGCAAATGGAAACCAAAAGAAAAAGCATGAGTAGCTACACTTCTATCAGATAAAATGGATTTCAAGACAAAAACTGTAAAAAGTGACAAAGTCATTATGTAATAATAAAGTTGTCAACTCAGTAAGAGGATATGACAATTCTAAAGACAAATGCACCCAACACTGGAGCACCCATATCTATAATGCAAATATTACTGAAGCTAGGGGAAGAGAGAGATTCTAATACTATAATCACTAGGGATAGCACTCCACTTCCAGCATTGAACAGATCACCCAGAGAGAAAATCAACAAAGAGACATGGACTTAACCTGAACTACAGACCAAATGGACCTAATATATAGAGGGTGCCAAGAAAACTTATACACATTTTATGAAATGAAAAACCTGTATTAAAATTGTAAGACTCCAGTCACATTTGACTTCTGTAATTATAAGTGATAAAAAATTCAATATATAAAATAACCTGGTATGTTGTTGGTATATAATGAGTATTACAATTTTAATACAGTTTTTCCCTTGAAATGTGTATACATTATTTGGGGGGGCACCCTCTGTATATTTACAGAACATTTCATCCAACAGCTACAAAGTACAGCTTCTTCTCTTCAACTCATTCTCAATGATAGAGCATATGTTAGGTAAGAAAATAGGTCTTTAAAAAGTCAAAAAACGGAAATCACACCAAGTATTTTTTTCCAACTACATTGAACAAAACTAGAAATCAATAACGAGAGGAACATTGGATAATATAGAAACACATTCCAAAAAATTGAGGAGGAGGGAATACTTCTGTGCTCATTTCACAAGGCCTATATCAACCTGATACCAAAACCAGACAAAGACACAACAAAGAAAACTACAGACCAATATTTCTGGTGAACACGGATGTAAAACTCCTCAATAAAATACTAACAAATTGAATTCAACAACTTAAAAGGATTATTCATCATGATCAAGTGAGATTCACTCCAAGCATGCAAGGATGGTTCAATATATGTAAATCAACATGATATATCATATTAACAGAATAAAGAACAAAAAATATATGATTGTGTCAATTGATGCTTAAAAGGAATCTGATAAAATTTAACATCACTTCATGATAAAAACTGTCCAAAACTTGGGTACAGGAAAACTTACCTCAATATGATAAAAGCCATATATGACAGACCCACAGCTAATATCAAATCAAATGGGGAAATCTGAAAGCCTTTCCTCTACAATCTGTAACAAGACAGAATGCCCCCTTTTATCACTGTTACTCAACAAAATACAGGAAGTTCTAGTCATAGCAATCAAATAAGAGGAAGAAGTAAAGTGCATCCAAAATGGAAAAGAAGAAATCAAATTATCTTTGTTTGCAGATGATATGCTCTTATATTTAGAGACACCTAAAGACTCCACCAAAAAAAAAACTATTAGAACTGATACACAAATTTAGTAAAGTTGCAGGAAACAAAATCAATATGTAAAAATCAGTAGCATTTCTATATGCTGACAATAAATAATCTGAAAAAGAAATTAAGAAAATTATCCCCTATACAATAGCTACAGATAAAATAAATACCTAGGAATAAACTTAACCAAAGAAGTGAACAATCTCTATCATGAAAACTATAAAACATTGAAGAAAAAAATTGAAGTGGACACAAAAGTTGGAAAGATATCCCCTATTCATGGATTGGATGAATCAATATTGCTAAAATGTTCATACTACCCAATGCAATCTATAGATTCAATGCAATCTTCATCAAAATCTTCATCAAAATAGCAAGGAAATTATTCACCAAAATTCAAAAAAAAAAAGATCCTAAAATTGGTATGGAACCACAAATGGCCCAAAATAGCTAAAGCCATTTGGAGCAAGAAGAACAGAAGTGGAGGAATTGCTTCATCTGACTTCAAATTATACTACTGAAAGCTATAGTGACCAAAGCAGCATGGTACCAGCATAAAAACAGACGCATAGACCAATGGAACAGAATAGAGAAGTGGGACATAAATCCACACATCTGTAGTGAACTTATCTTCCACAAAGTTTCCAAGAACATACAGTGAGGAAAGAGCCGTCTCTTCAATAAATGATGAAAACTGGATACTCAAATATAGAAAAATGAAGCTAGCTATATAACTTTCACCACACACAAAAATCAAATCAAAACAGATTAAAGAATTAAATCTAAGACCTGAAATTATGAAACTAGTAAAAGAAAACATTGGGAAAATGCTTCAGGACACTGATCTGAGCAAGGATTTCTTGAGTAATATCCCCAAAGCACAGGAAACCAAAGCAAATTTGGACAAATAGGATCAAATTAATCTAAAAACCTTCTGCACAGAAGAGAAAACAGTCAACAAAGGGAAGAATCAACTCACAAAATGGGAGGAAATACGTGCAAACCATCCTCCTGACAAGGGACTAATAATTAGAATATACTTATAAAAAAAGCTCCAGCATCTCAGGATGAAAGTATCAAATAACCTGATTTGAAAATGGGCAAAGAATCTGAATAGACACTTCTCAAAAGAAGTTATACAAATGGCCAACAGGTATGTGAAAAAATACTCAACATCTTTTGTCTCTAGAAAACTACAAATAAAAATCACAAGGAGACATCATCTCTCCCAGGTTAAATGGCTTTTATCAAAAGACAAGCAATAATAAATGCTGGTGGGGTTGTGGGGAAAGACAACCTTTGTACACCAGGAGTGGGGATGTGAACAATTGCAACCACTATGGAGAGAAGTACAGAGTTTCCTCACAAAACAAAAAATAAAACTATGGTATGACTCAGGAACCCCACTGCTAGAGCTGTATCTGAAAGAAGAGAATTCAGTATATCTAAAAGATATTTGCACTCCCATGTTTGCAGCACTATTCACAATAGCCAAGATTTGGAATCAACCTAAGTGTCCATCAGCAGACAAATGGATAATGAAATTGTTGTACATATACACAATGGAATATGAGACGGCCACAAAAAGAATGAAATCTTGCCATTTGCAGTAACATGGATGGAATTGGAGAACATTATGTTGAGCCAAATAAGCCAAGCACAGAAAGACAAACCTTGCATGTTCTCACTCAAATGTGGGAGCTAAATATTAAAAACAATTGATCTCATGGAGACAGAGGAGAATGACAGTTACCAGAGGCTGCGAGGGGTACCGAGGAGGGGAGGATAAAATGAAAATGGTTAATGGGTGCAAAATGGAGTTAGATAGTTAGAATGAATAATATTTGATATAACAAAAAAGTGACCATAATCAACAACAAGTTAGTGTATACTTTAAAATAACTAAAAGAGTGGAATCGGAATGTTCCTAACACAAAGACATGATAATTGCCTGTTAGTCAGTGGATACCCCAATTATCCTGATTTGATTCATGTGTATTGCCTGTATCCAAGCCTCCCATGAACTCTATAAAGACATACAACTTTTGGGTGGCACCTGTGGCTCAAAGGAGTAGGGTACCAGCCCCATATGCTGGAGGGGGCAGGTTCAAACCCAGCCCTGGCCAAAACTGCAAAAAAAAAAAAAAAAAAAAGACATACAACTTTTATGTACATAAGAATTAAACATAAAGAAGAAAAGAAAAGACAAAAGTTTTTAAATAGTATTAGAAGTTTTTCTTTTTAAAAATGGGAGTTGAAGTGCGTGGCATAGAGCATGTTGTAACATAGGCAGTGCACCATCACCACCTCCTACTCAAAACCGTTTTCACTATAATCTTTGTATTTGGATAGTTCAGCTAATTAACAACCTGGTATTACTGTACGGATGAGACTGTCATGTTATTTGAAGTGGTTTTTAACAGTCTTTAAGTACTAACCACTTAATTTATTAACAGTTGGCTCCATCTTAAGTAAAGGAAATTACATAATTATTGTGAGTTTGAAAATGAGAAGAAACATATGTGTAAATTTTATCATTATCTGTAAAGAATGGCAAAATTAAAATGGTGTTTTTAAATATAATAAATAAAATCTCTGATAGTGTGTATTGATAGTTTACTGTCAATGAATTTTATGGGTCTGTAATCACCGTTCTTATCCCCTTTTAACTTTTAAACGAATGCGATGTAACACACAGTGCAGGAGAGAAAAAAAGTGTTGGAACAAAAATGAGTAGAGATTAAAAATGTGAACCTTAAAAGCATATTGACCAAGTTCAAAGCCTGACTTTAAATCACTTACCTGTTCTCGTTAGAAGAACATCTGCTGAAAAACCTACCAAAGAGATCTCCCCAACCAGCCTGACAGGGAACCCAAAATGGTAGCACAGAAGTGCCTTTGGGCATTGCTTCTCTATGAATCCTTTTTAAAAGGTTAATTTCCCCGGGGAAGGTTAAGTCATTATCAATCAGGTGCACCTCAGCAGCTGTTCCTTTTATGGATTGTTTACTGTAGACACAGGCTGTTGAGAAGGGGTGAGTAAATCCAGATATGGGTAAATGCCCACAGCAAGGGGTCAGCCCCACTGTGAAGTACAGCAGGCCCCTGACTAACCCACGCCATGTGGCCACTGCTCATTTCGAGGAGGTCTCAGTTTGAAGTCTGCTTTGTAGGAAGCGGAGGTGTGAATGCCTCAGCCAGTGAGCCAGTGTGTGCAGAGGAGCATGGGTGAAAAGGCCCACAACAAGGCACGTGTCCTGGAGCTCGGGACTGAGATAAAACTGGCTGAGGATTGGGGGTAGAGATGAAGGGCGACTACTTGACATTGACCTTCTCCTCCCGTCTGAAAAGGCTATTTAAATGGGTTATACTTTGATTTTATAGGAAAAATACTATTATATTCCCAAACTTGGATTCCTGAAGGTCTCAGGCTATAATAGTTTCATTTTTCATTCACTTAATAAAGTGGAATTCAAGCAGATTGTATCATGGGTGCTGTTCTAGAGCTGATGGAAGCCTCTCAAGTGCTGGAGATCTACTTTTTTTCATTTTTTGACAGACAAGGTGAGGTAATGAGTACCCAAGGAAGAAGAGAAGGGTGTCTTCCCTTTTTCCTCCTTCTCATGACTCAGGGAAGAAAAGAGAAAAGGAAAATGGATAAAGAGAGAGACAAAGATAAACTCGGTCCTTCTGATCCTCAGTTCAATGGGCATGTTGTAAGTTGAGACTGTTTCACTGCTTAAGCTTATGCCTCAGCAATGGGGAAGAATATTTGTCCTGGAATGCCCGACTTCTAGCATAGCATCTGGAACGTAGCTGGTATTTAACAAATGTTGAGTGAAGGGTGATTGGATGAATGGATGGATGGTGAGACATTCACTTCAAAACACATGACTATCAGGATGGTTTATGAAATTACCAATTACAATCTTTTTCACTTTTTTTCTTTAGGAAAAGAATGTATGCTTAAAGCCAGGAGGAATATGAAGAAAGATATACATGGATGAAGGTAATAAAAAGTAAATGGGATATCCTCTCAGGCATTGCCCTAAGAGGAGTCATGCTTTCCTAAATTCACATTAAATTTTGCTGCAATGGTCCTACAAGTTCTGTGACTGCTTTTTTCCTTATCAACATCTCTTCTACTCATTTTAACACTATGTAAATTTGCTCCTGATTTAACCTTGGCTAGCCACCTACACCAAATCACAAATACTTTGTTCAGCCTCTCAGATATGCTCATCTAGTTTTTGTTTCAAGTCATCCTATGGATCAAATGTCTTTGTGCCCCTGGAAATGGTATCATATGCATGTATACACCTAGAAATGTGTGTATAAATTATCTTTAATTATAGTCTGACTGTAGATCACTCCAAGTACTCAGGGATCTGGGACAACTTGTTCTCTTTTCCTTGAACATTGTGCAACTATCCTATTTAGAGCTTGTGCCCTCTTTGTCCAGGATGCAGTGACACATGCTGGGAACTGACATCAACCAGGGGAAAGGGATAGCAGGGCAGGGCTGGGGTTGGAGCAGCCCAGTGGAAGTACAGGAAGATCACCGAGTCAGAGTGTAATGAGCAAAAGGTCTATGCAGCCACCTTCAGAAAGCCACTTAGAAAAATGTTTATGCAGGTGAGGAATGGGACTTAACTTACTTCTTTACAAGATCATTTTGTACTGTGCTTTAGGGAAAGGTGATTGGAGAGTACACAAAGCAGGAGACACATATAACTTAAGGGAAAACTGAAAGACATTTAAATTCAGTATTTTTTTTTTTTTTTTTTTTGAGACAGAGTCTCACTATGCTGCCCTCAGTAGAGTGCCGTGGTATCACAGCTCAAACTCTTGGGCTCAAGTGATTCCCTTGCCTCAGCCTCCCAAGTAGCTGTGACTACAGGCCCCCACCACAAAGCCCGGCTATTTTTTGTTGCAGTTGTCATTGTTGTTTAGCTGACCCAGGCTGGGCTCAAACCCGCCACCTTCAGTGTATGTGGCTGGTGTCGTAACCACTGTTCTACAGGCACCAAGCCAAAATTCAGTATTTTTTACCATTTCACTTCATCTGTTATTAATCCATTTTAATTTAAGGTGAAACCCTTAAGCATCTCACATAAGAATGAATAAGCATTCATATAAGAATAAACTTATATGATGTTGGAATCCAACATTAAATAACCATAAGCCTAGGTGGAGTCACATCCTTCTATTGCTTTTGTCCAAAGATCAATATTTCAAGGCCCCAGAGGAGTCGTAGCATCTCTAGCCTTTAAAAACCTCCTAATAATTATCAGAGAAAAAATGTTTATTATCATAGCTCTTCTGTTGAGCTTGAACCCATTCTATCTACTTATATTTATTTCAAAGGGTAAATACGCTTCCTGCTTTTTGTTCTCCAGCAGGCAGGTTGTAACTATTCCATCAGCTCCTGAGCACCCCCCACCCTGCAAGACCCTTCCTCCACTGGGCCCAGCACACCCAGCACACCAACCCTCTCTTTAGCAGTGCTGAGAGAGCCTTCTGACGTGTCTAATATGCTCTAGAAGCGACAGTTGGGTAATTGTTATATTTGAATACTGTTAGAAACCCCTTTTGGACTAAAAAGCAATCACTCTCAGCAGAAGCTTCTCCCTTGCCAAGTGAGTGTGCCATGTCTCACCATGATGAATCACAGAAGACTTCAAATTTTTTTTTAAAGTAAATCTATAGCAGTTTTTGGACTAAGGAAAAGCATGGTTTTGAAAGGATACAAAGTCACATGGATTAGCTAATGCTAAGAATGAATTTATAAAGAAAGAATACAATGTTAGCTATAGTTATGTCTATTGCTGAGATTATAATTTCTTTCTAAACGCTTCCTATATTTTTAAGGTTTTCAAAAATGAGCATACACATGTATTACCTTCAACACCACAAGTCATTATCTTTTAAAAGTTTGACTTTTATATACACTTTTAAATTTATCTTAATGATTTTTAATATAACTTGTATATATTAAAGCAAAAAGTATATTATAGTATAACCTGTATGTGTAAGTTTTTAACTTGCAAACTTTGTGTGTGTGTGTGCACACACATTACTTTACTCTCACCATAAGCCTTAACTCCCCACCTGATGTATGCGTACTGGGTCCAGGTAGCACCTAAAGGCAGCAAGCCCCATCCACCAAGGTTCTGAGCCAGAGAAGAGATGATAAGGCTTTCAAAGGACTGTAGCTTTATGGAAAAACAAGAAGGTAGACAGGAAAACAGATTCCAAATAAGTAGTGAGAAGTCACTATAGGACACGGGACCATCCCAAGTAAGTGAGAATTAATAGGAAAATGAGAAACTAAAATCCAAATATCCCTGGAGTTAGCTGAGGCCTCCCACACAGCCCAGGAGGGCCACTTTGTTGTCAGAGGACACTGTCTGACAGGCCTGGGAGGTCTGGTGAGAGTTTTGGGACCCCAGTCTCATAGGGACTTAATGCTGACAACACAAACAGTCCCAGATTGAGGGCAAAGAAGTCACAAAGACAAGATCCAGTCTCCTTTGCAACTAGAGAGTGGCTTCCAACCCCATCTACAGTAAATCTAGCATGGGTTCTCTGTCTCTCTAACAACACTGTAGTGCCACTTGGTGTCCAGGCAGTATATTGCAATACACACAAACATACCCACACACATACAGAGGGGGTGGTCATAAAGTTCACACACAATTGCCACCCTGTATATATATTCTTTTACTTTTTTAAAAATATTTTTTCAATTTTTTTCCTTAGTTTTTTTTCTTTTTCTTTCTCTGTTGTTGTTGTTTATTTAGTTGTATTTGTATTTTTTCAATTTTACTTTTTTAAATAACAAGAGCTCCTCAATTTTTATTAGGTTTTCAGCCCCCTTTATTCTTTCTTTTTCTTTTTTATTTCTCTCCTTTTTCTCTCTTTTCTCATCTTTTTCTACTTTTCTCATCTTTCCCACATAAATTTCTCATACAGCAGCTAAAATATCTCTTTTTTTCTCTTCTGTATCTTATAGAATTATATTTTAATTTTTTTAGAATCTCTTTTTGTTTTTTATTGTTTTCATTTTATTTTCTCTTCTCTGGGGCTGATGTGTCACAGCATTAGTCTGGTTGAGAGGTCATAGCATTGGTCTGGCTCCTGGAGGCCATAAGTTCATGGTCTTGGGTATCGTTCTATTTTTAGCCTTTGAAAAGAAGGTATTGGGAGGTCCCAACTGTGACATACTACTGATTTCTTTCTATATTTGGCAAAGGTTGGGTCTTGATTTGCCCAGGCAGTAAGGAGATCCTGACATTGAGGGACCCTCCCAGCCTGTCCCAAAGTCTAACAGAGTTGTGGATGTGGTTAAAAAGCACCCTGCCAAACACCACCATTTCTCCTGTCACTCTCTTTCTCTCTTACTACCTTTTTTTCTCCTTTTCTTTAATTTTTTCCTTCCACCTCCCCTTCTTTTTTTCTCTTTCTCTTCTTCTTTTCTTTCTCCTTTCTCACTCTTTACCCTTATCTTCCTTTTGGTCTCATACAAAAAGGCCACTTTTACACCAAAACTCTGAGACAAGGTAATTTAAAGCAAAGGGGATAGTGAGACAGATAAAGTAAGGAAGGAAGTGACCAGAAGAAAATGCACATGAGGAGGAAAGAACAGAAAAATTCTGGCAACATGAAAAATAAGAATAGAGTAACCCCTCACAATGAAATATGAGGTAGCAACTGCAGAGAATTCCACCTATAAAGAATTAATGGAAATGACAGAAAGCGAATTTTAAAATATGCATAACATAAACAATAAAGGGAATGGACAAGGAAATAGAAAAACAGAACCAAAAAATGGATGAAAGATATGAAGAATATAGAAGAGATATGGTAGAACTTAAGGACTTAAAGGAGTTAAACAGAGAACTTAAAGATGCAGTAGAAAGTGTCAAAAACAGATTAGACCATAAAGAAGAATCTCAGAGCTAGAAGATGAAGCTCTTGAGCTAACCCAGGAAATTAAAGAGCCAGAAAAGAAGAGAGACAAAGCTTAATATTCAATGAGAGAATTACGGGACTTCATGAAGCATTCAAACATATGAATTATAAATATTCCTGAAAGGGAAGAAGAATGTCTCAAAGGAATGGAATACTTACTGAAGGATATTATATATGAAAACTTCCCAAGTATCACTAAAAATTAGAGGGATATCAATCTCCAGGTTGTTTCAACACAAATAAAGCATCTTCAAGACACATTGTACTGAACCTGTCCCAAATTAAGACAAAAGAGAAAATTTTGCAAGCAGCCAGGAGTAAGCACCAATTGATCTACAGGGGAAGATCCATCAAGGTGACTGTGAACTTCTCAGCTGAAACTTTCCAAGCCTGGAGGGAATGGTCAGCTACCTTTAACCATCTTAACTAAACAATTTTTAACTCAGAATTCTGTATCCTGTTAAACCAAGCTTTCAAATTGATAGAGAAATCAAACATGCAAACATTGAGGAAATTTGCCAAAACAAGACAAGTTTTACAGGAAATACTGAGACCTATTCTAGACACTGACCATCACAATGGACCATCAGGAAAGAAAACACCACAAACTAAAGGACAAAACCTAGCTTCCACAATGGCACAAAGGACAAAACTAAGCAACAGGCCTTCACAAAATAAGATGAATAGAACCCCACCACACTTATCAGTTCTCTAAATAAATGTTAATGACTTGAATTCCCCACTGAAGAGTCATGGGTTGGCTGATTGGATAAAAAGCAGAAGTCATCCATATCCTAATTCCAGGAAACATGCCTAACCTTGAAAAACAAAACAAGACTCAGTGTAAGGGTTGGAAAAAAATACTTTAGGCAAGTGGAAACCAGAAGAAAGGAGGGGTCATGATCTTATTTTTAGAATCAAGTAGATTTAAGCAACTAAAATTAAGAAAGACAAATATGGTCACTTCATACTGGTCAAGGGAACAATACATCAAGAGAACATTTTAATTCTAAATATTTATATACCCAACTTAAATGCTCCTAAATTTATGAAACAGACATTAATGGTTTGAGCCATGTGATATCCTATAACACCATAATCCTGGGGACTTTAATACCCTTCTAATGGAACTGGACACATCATCTAAACAGAAACTAAACAAAGATACAAGGATCTTAAACTAACCTTAGAACAAATGGGACTAATAGACATATACAGAACACACCATCCCAAGGCTAAGGAATATACATTCTTCTCAGCAGCCCATGGAACATCCTCCAAAATAGATCATATCCTAAGACACAAATCAAACTACAACAAAATTAGAAGAACTGAAATTCTACCTTATACCTTCTCAGACCATAAGGCAATAAAGGTAGAACTTAAATCCAACAAAAATTTTCATCCCCACAAAAAGGCATATAAAATTAAACAACCTTAGGCTCGGCGCCGATAGCTCAACCGGCTAAGGCACCAGCCACGTACACCTAAGGTGGCGGGTTCGAATCCCCAGCCCGGACCTGCCAAACAACGATGGCTGCAACCAAAAAATAGCTGGGCGTTGTGGCGGGCGCCTGTGGTCCCAGCTACTTGGGAGGCTGAGGCAGGAGACTCGCTCGAGCCCAGGAGTTGGAGGTTGCTGTAAGCTGTAATGCCACGGCACTCTACCCAGGGGGACAGCTTGAAGCTCTGTCTCAAAAAAAAAAAAAAAAAAAAAAAAAAATTAAACAACCTTAAGCTGAATGACAGCTGGGGTAAGGAAGAGATTAAGAAGAAAATTATTAAGTTCCTCAAACATAACAACAATTAAGCTACAAGTTACCAAAACCTGAAGGATACTTCAAAAACAGTCTTAAAAGGGAAAGTTATTGTAGTAGATGCCTACATCCAAAAGAAAAAAAGAAAGAGAGTACATCAACAACCTAATGAATCATCTTAAGTAAATGGAAAAGAAAGAGAAATCTAAACCTAAACCCAACAGAAGAAAACAAATAGCCAAAGTTAAATCAGAAATAAATGAATTGAGAACAAAAGAATCATTCAGAAAACAAATGAAACAAAAAGTTGTTTCTTGGAAAAAATAAATAAAATTGATAAATCTCTGGCCCTATTAAGTAGAAACAGAAAAGTAAAATCTCTATAACCTCAATCAGAAATTAAAGGGGGGAAATAACAACAGATAACACTGAGATAAAAACTCTATAAAAACTCTACCCCTAGAAATTTGACAATGTGGAGGAAATAGACCAATACATGGAATCATACCATCTCCCTAGATTTAACCAGCAAGAACTAGCTCTCTTGAACAGACCAATATCAAGGACTGAGATTGAAGAAACAATAAAAAATCTTCCAAAAAATAAAAGCCCTAGACTAGATGGCTTCACACCAGAATTCTACTAAACCTTCAAAGATGAGCTTGTACCTATCCTGCAAAACCTATTACAAAATATTGAGAAGGAAGAAATCTTCTCTAACATGTTCTATGAAGCAAACATCACCCTGATACTAAAACCACAAAAGGACTCAACTAAAAGGGAGAACTACAGACCAATTTCACTAATGAATATAGATGCAAAAATACTCAATAAAATCTTAGCCAATAGATTACAGCTACACATTTTCAAAAATTACACATCATGATAGAGTAAGCTTCATCCCAGGGATACAAGGCAGGTTTAACATACACAAATCCATAAATGTAATTCACCATATCAATAAAAGCAAAAATTAAGACCCTATGATCCTCTCAATAGATGCAGAAAAAGCATTTGATAAGAGGCATTATCCTTTTCTAACAAAAACACTTAAGAATATAGGTAGCACATTTCTTAAACTGATTGAAGCCATCTACAATAAACCCACAGCTAATATCTTACTGAATGGCGTAAAATTTAAAGCTTTTCCACTTAGACCAGGAACCAGACAAGGTTATCCTCTATTGCCACTACTGTTCAACATAGTGTTGGAAGTTCTAGCCAATGCAATCAGGCAAGAAAAGGATATTAAGAGCATCCAAATAAGGGAAGAGGTTGAAGTCTTGCTCTTTGCTGATAAGTATATGATCTTATACTTAGAAACCCCCAGAACCTCAACCACAAAACTCCTGGAAGTCAATAAGAACTATAGTAATGTCTCAGGGTACAATCAATGTCCAAAAATCAATAGCCTTTGTGTACACCAATAACAGCCAAATCAAGATGCTAATCAAAGATACAATTCCCTTCACAGTGGCTTAAAAAAAACGAAATACCTGGGAATATACCTAACAAAAGAGGTGAAGGACCTCTACAAAGAAAATTATGAAACTCTAAGAAAAGAAATAGCAGAAGACATCAACAAATGGAAGAACATACCATGCTCTTGGCTGGGAAGAATCAACATTGTTAAAATGTATATCCTACCCAAAGCAATCTACAGATTCAAGCAATATCCATTAAAATACCAACATCATACTTGAGGAAGTGGAAAAAATAGTTCTTCATTTTGTATGGAACCAGGAAAAAACCCCATATAGCCAAGGCAATTTTTAGTAATAAAAACAATGCCAGAGGCATCATTCTTTAGGTTATCTTACACGTCCACAGTGATCAAAACAGCATGACATTGGCACAAAAATAGACATAGACATATGGTACCAAATAGGAAATGAAGAGATGAAACCAGTCTCTTATAGCCATCTGATCTTTGATAAATCAAACAAAAGCATATACTGGGGAAAATAATCCCTAGTCAATAAATGGTGCTGGGAGAAGTGGATAACCACATGTAAAAGACTAAAATTGGACCCACAACTTTCACCACTTACAAAAATTGACTCAAGATGGATAAATGATTGAAATCTAAGATATGAAAGTATAAAAATCCTAAAAGAAAGTATGGGAAAAACTCTGGAGGATGTCAGCCTGGGGAAAGATTTTATGAAGAAGACTTCAGTGACAATCACAGCAACAAATATAAACAAATGGGGCTTAATTAAACTGAAAAGCTTTTGCACAGCTAACACAATAATCACAGCAAATAGACAACCTTCAGAATGGGAAAGGATATTTGCATACTATGAATCTGACAAAGGGTTGATAAGTAGGATTGATAGAGAACTCAAATTAATCAATAAAGAAAGAACAAACAATCCCATCATCACTGGGCAGGAGATACGAACAGAAGCTTCTCTGAGGAAGACAAACGAATGACTAGCAAACATACAAAAAATGCTTATCATCCCTACTCATCAAAAAAATGCAATTCAAAACCACCCTGAGATATCACTTAACCCCAATGAGAAGAGGCCACATCACAAAGTCCTAGAGTTACTTACAAATGTTGGCATTGGGTGTGAAGAGAGAAGGACACTTTTACACTGTTGGTAGACTGCAACTAATATAGACTGTTTGGAAAGAAGCATGGAGAATCCTCAAAGAACTCAAATTAGACCTCCCATATGATTCTGCAGTTCCACTATGAGGTATCTACCCAGAAAAAAAAGAATCATTTTATCATGAAGACATTTGCAGCCAGGTGCAGTGACTCACACCTGTATTCCTAGCACTCTGGGAGGCCAAGGCAGGTGGATTGTTTGAGCTTGGGGTTTGGAGACCAGCCTAGGCCAGAGCGAGACCCCATGTCTAAAAATAACCAGGTCTTGTGGTGGGTTTCTCTATAGTCCCAGCTACTCAGGAGGCTGAGGCAACAGGATGGCGTGAGCCCAAGAGATTGAGGTTGCTATGAGCTATGATGCCACATCACTCTACCACAGGTAACAAAGTGAGACTCTGTCTCAATAAAATAAAATAAAATGACATTTGCACTAGAATGTTTATCGCAGCTCAATTTAAAATCACAAAGGTATAGAAACAATCTAAATGCACATCAACTCAGGAATGCATTAACAAGCTTTGGTGTATGTAAACCATGGAGTACTATTCAGCTGTAAGAAAAGATGGTGACTTCACTTCTTTTGTATCAACCCGGGTAGAGATGAAACACATTCTTGGTAAAGTATCACAAGAATGGAAAAGTAAGTATTCAATGTGCTCAATTCTATTATGAAGCCAGTAGATGATATAACACATCCTCACATAAAAGAAAAACTTAATTCTATTCAAGTTGGGGTTAGAATGAACAGGGATGAGGGAGAGAAAAGGTGGGGGATTGGTGTGCTCCCATCTAAAGGGCAGAAGGTAGGGGTGTGTGGTACACTGTTTGAGTGTGGGACACAACTACAGGAGGGACTGTACCTGAAAAATTCAAAAACTGTGACCTAGTTGTTTATATCCTCACAATGACCTGAAATTTTAAAAACTAGCAACCCAAACATACATTTAAGAAATAACTTTAAGACATAAACTAGAACTGAATAAGAGAGGAGAGTCTCTAAAACTTTACTGACTGACAGAAAGTATTTGAATCAATATAAAAACATCCTGTGGGGGGGGGGAGGAATCCTGTGTTCATTATGGTAAATTCCCAAGACTCAGGTTCTCTTGTAATTAATATATATAACTTTACTGTAATCCCAATTAAAATCCCAAATACAACATAAATCTTTTGAAAGGCCAGAAAAAAAAAAAAAAGAAAGAAAAGAAAAATGTCATCTACTGAGAGCTCATTCAATTCCATCTGTAATTCTTTACGTGCCTTGATGACATCAACCAGGTGCAGCTGAAATGCTACTTAAAGTGTGAGGTCATGAGTCTCAAATTCAGTGAACCTTTCACTGTATTCTCCAATTAATAGGTCTATAATAGCTGTGTATTTTTCCAATGATTCACATATTATCATGCTGCTCATCAGTGATGTTCACTAACTGGGAAAAATGCTCATCCAAAATTTCATTTTGAAGAAGTGTTTTGAAAAATACAGCTTTTCTCCCAAATGCTTGGATTTTTTGCCATATGTCATATATAAACTTAGTTTTACTTTGCAAAGAAATATTCAAGTGGTTTTGATGTGACGTGATTGTCACACAGAAAGGCTGCATTCCTACAGCGATATTCTTTCGATAATTCACATTGCTGATTCTTCTCTTCATAAAATTTAACTATCTGTTCTCGTGGAGATAAAACTTTGACTACACCTGTCCCTGTCATACCCAGGGCACCTGAGGATGATAATGGTAAATCCACACTGAATACCTCACCCTTCAATGTTAGCATGTTATGAAACTGAGGAGGCCAGGTTGCATTTGTACAAATACAGTTTACAATACTTATAATTTGTTGCAAAGCATCATTTAAAATAGTAACTTTAGCACAGAGATGTTGCTGATGCAAGATACAATGAAAAGAAATGAGAGTGTCTCCATCTGCTAATACTTTTTTATCTGTGCAACAAACCCTTCACATTTTCCTGTCATGGAAGGTGCACCCTCTGTTAATACACCCACTAAATTTTCCAAATTCAATCTAACTTCACAACATTTATCTTGAAGGTTGTTGAAGATATCTATTCCCTGTATTCTGTCTACAAGAGTGTCCAGAGCAAGTAACTCCTCATAGCAACGAAAATCTTCTGTTATAACCTGAATGAATTATAAAACCTGTACTAAGTCAGTAGTGTCAATTGACTTATCCGAAGCAAATGAAAAATATATATTTTCCTTTTGAAGTATTGCATGAAATTGTTCTGTTAAGTTGAAGGATAATTCATGCTAATGATCAGTTATGGTTCTCCTAGAAAGAGGAACTGTCTGTACTTTGAAATATCATTGGGGGTTAAAGCATCCTTTGACAATGCATTTCCTCACAATTTCTACTCACCGACTGGCTTCCCTTGTTTCCTGAGTATATAGACTCCTTTATAAGTTGCTTCAGTGGCATTGTTTCCAGGTCTTACTTCTACTAGAAAGAATTGTCTTTGCTTTGGCTTTTCATATTTTAACTTTTGTACCTCTCCCCTTAATTTAAAATAGTAGTGGTTCTTATGAGGGTTATAACGCTGGTAAGAGCTGAGTTTCTTTAATGTTGATATTGCAGTATCACAAAGCAAACAAATCATCTCATATTTAGGAGAAACAAGATAATGTTGCAATTCCCAATCCTCATTGAAATGTGTTTCTTCCCCCAGAATTCAGTCAGTCTTCTTTGACATCGTGGGCTTGTTAAGCAGACAAAATTTTAAAATTCTGTTGAGCTGTGCCACTATTCAAAAATTCCATTTCAAACGCAAACACAATGTGCCATGCACCCCTGTCAAAAGCTAGTAACAGAGCAGTGTTCTAGATCCCTATGCACACTCACCAACCAACCTCAAGTGGTGGTGGTGCCAGTCAGGTGAGTAAGTTAGAACTGAATGATGAGCACAGCAGCCGTCAATTTAGCCCTGTGGCTTACTAGTGTTCTAACTGTGCCAGTCAGTCTGGGAGGTTTATTTCATTGAAACTTACTCTTTGGTATTGTAAATACATTCATTTTACAAATAAAAATATAAAATACCAATGAAAATGTATTAATACAAATAAAAAGATTTGTTCCATAAATTTTGGATTCAGTCAAAAGACTGCAATTCAAGACTGAGAAGTTTATATGTGGCCCTGAGGCTGCAGGTTCCCCCCACCCTTCCAACATGCTGCAGACTGAGCTGTGATTAGTTCTTAGTTCTTGACTTTCCCAAAATGTGATAGGCTGGGAAATTTTATTATGTGCAGGTTTTTAGTTATTCTCTTTGTTCAGAAAAGTCCTTGATTTTGTTAAGAATCTTACCTTAAATCTATAGATAATAAGCAGAATCAGGGAAACAGCATTAGAAACTGCAGGCGTTACTCTGAACACAGGCGGTACTCAAAGGGACGATAGCCGAATACCTCAGACAGGATGAGGCTGGTTCTACCCTAAAGCCCACAAAACACGGGGAAAGGGCATTGTTCTTCTGTGTGTGACTTCTCAAACATGGTTTTGTTTTGCTATTTTTGCTGTGGGTTTGTGCCAGTTAAGAAGAAGAGCTCAGGTACTTGTGAAGACCCCAAGCTAAGCCCCCTTCTCTGTCCTTCCTGGATGCACTATCCTGCACAAGTTGAGCCCTTTAAACCTGGTTCTGTATCAATATAAAGGGGATGATAAAACCCACCTCATAAGAAAGAAGAGTAAGGAGAAAACCAATCGAGAGAAATGTGTAAAAAGTACTTAGCGTAGTCCATATAGAGAGTGAGGGATCAGTAAATGCCGGCAGCATTATTACAAGGAAAACATAGTTTCAGATTCCAAAAAGCAACCCTATTTTTGGTGACGTGTCCTAGGGGAAAGAAGTGAGTCAGGAGATGTGAATCCTATTTTGGGATTCAGAACCATAGTCACGGGAACTAGCAATTTCCCCGAGAGTTTGTGAGTTGATTTTAAAATGGAGAAAGTAATATTTTTGCTTACCTGTTTAGATGCATGGAGTACAACTATTTTCTCTCCTCAGAATGAAGACTACAAAACAGTGTTTCCAATCATGTGGGCCTTTTTAATTGAGCATGGCCTGATGAAAGTACTTCACACCACTTTCTGTTGTGTGCATTTTTCTCTAAAATTCTATCTGCACATGTCAAATTGTCCACAGCCACGTCTAGTCTGTAGACGCTGACCAAACCCTGCTTTAGAAACTGAAAACCATGCCAAGATGCTCGCGGCTACCAGGAAAACTTTGAAATCAGCAAAATAACTCCTGAAACATTCTCCTGCCTTATCACCCTGCTTTCCACTCCCCGTGCTCTGCTTATTAAAAAGGGAGCAAAGAGAAATAATGGACTCTCTGGATTTCTTTGAGATAACACATGCAGACATATTTCTCTGGGATCCAATGAGACCTTCTTTGCAGGCTGAATAATATGAACTTAATTCTACCCTAACTACTGAAGCGTAGTTTCCAGGTACCAATAATGTTATTACTGTCCTTTCACAGACCAATCCAAGGCGAATGACAAGTGCTTTGCTGAAGACTTTTAAAGTTTTTCCTTCCAAAGAAACTTTATTTTTTGTAACAAACCTTATACAGAAACCATCAAAATCAGAAATGACTAATAAACACCATTAGGGAAAATCCCCCAAAGCCTTCAGAGTTAAAATATTGTTTAATTAGATAAACTTTTTAAGAGTCCAGGATTCTCTCCTATGAAATGATGAAGGTTTTACCCCCGAATCGTGTCTTGTTTATCATTTCATCACCTTGAGGTGAGCGCTGCTGCTTCTGTTCACACAACAGGGGGGTGTTACCATGTTGTGAAGGCATCACTAGGACCCCAAAATAATGCTAGGATACTAATGTTAACAACACCACCAAAACAAAACCAGAAACAAAATAATTATTGAGAATTCTGGATATAAAAACCTGCTCTTTCTCAAGGAACTATTGGCCACGAGCCATGTGAACAATGTATTTATCATTTTATATTTGCCTACAGTGACACCTGCTGGAAAATGGTGTTGAAGCTTTAAAATAAAATAAATTTAAAATAAAAACAAAGCTTTGGAAACATCAACCATATGCTATTATTTTTATTATTGTTTTTGAGTAAAAATACTTTGCCTAAACAATTTAATTTCTGATTCTGTTTTTCAATTTTATTTTTTGTACAATTTGAGAAACTGAGATTCGATTCCTCTTGATGAACTAATTATGTTACTGGTGTTTGGAATTAACTCATATACGATGCAAACTATTTTTAAATGGAAGCATTTATAAACAGTTTGGTTGAATGATTTTGCTGCCTTCTGCATTATTGTCTTCAAAATTTACATATCAACTGCAATGTCATGATAAGTAATCTTTACAATCTTGCTGAAGATCAAATATCAAGATTGTTAATATTGGTCAGAATATTTACTAGCACTTGCCTAAGCAGCATTAATGCATAAGCCATTTTGTGTTGGGGTTTTTAGGGTAGATTTTAGCTTGCACTGGGCATCAACTACACCATGCACGAAGCAGCTAACGTAGATCGTCTGCAAATTGCTTTTTATTTCAACAGAGACTTTGCATACTAAGTGTTCCCATTTCCTAATGACATGGAAAAGGATTTGTGCACCCAAGTCCCATCACCACTAATAAAATTCATCCAGAAAAATTCTGGCCCGTTCAAAGGAAGTGAGTCTTTCATGAAGTTGACCTTCACGGTATTTTACACTGTTCATTCACAAGGGACACATCTGCAAAGCAGCATATCGATATTATCATATTCTTGACTTCAGCCACTCAGTCTTTTTAGTCATTTCAGTATGGTTCGTGTGTTGTTGGTGACAATGTCTCTCATTTAAAAATTATTTTTTTCTAAACATAAAAGCTGCCCGCAAAGTCCTTAGCCAGGCATTGTGTTGGGCGCCTATAGTCCCAGCTAATCAGGAGGCTGAGGCAAGAGAATTGTCTAGACCCAAAAGCTGGAGGTTGCTGTGATCTGTGACGCTACAGCACTCTACCGAGGGCGACGAAGTGAGACTCTGCTCTAAAAAAAAAAAGTCCCAGTATCTTTATAGAGCAACCATGTGATGCTTTTTAAAGTAAGTGTTTATAAGAATTGTCTCCAATTCATCTGTAACCATGCCTCCGCTTCTCTAAGACCTTGTTAGTGGTAAAGGAGATTTGGTACTTCAAAACAAAGCTGCTCATACCTTCATACCCACTATCTAGGTGGTTCCCCATCTTTGACCATTTCACTGTATCTTTTCTTATGCGGGAAGGTATCTGCTTAAAAGTCAGAATTCACAGGGAAACTAAGTTTCTCTATTATCTTAAATTAACCTCCATGGTAATCCATTCTCTTGTTCCTTCAGCCTTAAAGACTATGTCTTTATAAACCACTACAGCTGCCAATGATTTGTTTACATATTCTATATACAAGGAAAGCCTGGCCAGTGGAAATACACTAAGGTAAGGTACATGAGAAGCACTCCCTAAATTAGCTAAATGTTCTAATTCATGTACTAAGACTTCTGTAGTTGAGCCAAGCCAGTAACCTTTTCATCTCTCACCACGGCATCCTGAGGTGGTATTATAGTTTGAATGTTTGTGTTCCCCCAAAATTTGTATGTGGAAACCTAATCACCACTATTAGTGGATAGGTCCTTTTTGGAGATGACTAGGTCATGAGGGCAGAATCCTCAGGAATAGTATTTGTGCCATTATGAGATAAGCCCAAGCAAGAGACACCAAATGTGAGCCAGGAATCTGATACTGAATCTTCTGGCACCTTGATCTTCAACTTGTCAGCCTCCAGAACTGTGAGAAATGAATTTCTGTTGTCTGTCAACTAAGCAGTTTATGGTATTTTCTTACAGCACAATGAACAAACTGAGAGAAATGGGTACAGCTCACTTAAGAAAAAGACGCCTTTTTTCTAGGTGTCCATGTAAGTTTTATATACACACCTTCAAGATAGGCAAAAACCTCTCCAAATTTCCTTCTGAATTCCTAAAATTGAACTTCCCAGGCAGCAGCATAGATTTACCTAGTCTTTAATCGCCACCCTCAATTGATTCCACATTATAGAACAAAGCAGAGGTAAGGTTAGAAAATGCAAACTCTCAGTCCTAAGAATCTTAAGAGATATTCAGAGAGACCTTGGGTTTCTCACCGTACAGAGAAAAGAGTTGAAAAAACTATACTTCAGGTATAAAGAAAAAACCCACTTAAGTTGGAGCTCTTGAGAGAACATGTGTTTCATTTGCGGCAAATAAAATGTATATTTACATTTGTTTTTATTTTATATTTGTATTTTCTTATATAGATTGTAAGTTAAATACCAAGTAAGATATCAATTTGATGTTTAATTTTATCAGCACATTAAAATTACACTCAAATCATTAGAAAAGTATGTTAACAAAAGAAATTATTCCATTTTTATCCGTACTTTAAAAAGTTAATTCTCAAATGGCTACAGCACAGATTGGGGACAGGGGTCTGGATCTTTCCTCTGAGAATATTTTAATCTTTGTCCTCATTGTTATGACAGTGCAAATTAAAATCACATAATTGTCTGCCGAATGACCCTTTGGAACTGAGAACTATCATGTCATTTCCGTGACCATGTCTTTTCCGAGTAATCCTACTTTTGTGGTGTAGTCTGACTAAAGAAAAAAGAACAGAGGTAGACTTAGTGTGCAAATGACAACTTTTTAGAATGTGAAGGACAAGTCACACAAGGACATAATAAATACGTTCAAACTTTTTCACTAGTTCCAATAGAGAAAAGTAGTGGGGAAAAGAAAGTCATTTCACCATCTGTCTTGTAGATGGAATCTCAATTTTTTTGGAATCTCAACAGGCTGAAAATTAAGAGAACTACCTGCCTTTCCATTAAGTTGGAAATAGACTCAAGCTGACTAAAACGAGGAATCAGGGATTGGTTCAAAGTAGGACATGTGTTCTAAACAGTCCCCTCAGAATCCTCCTGTGTAGGGTGTTATGGATATTGAGAAGGAACTTGGGCTCTTATTTTTCTGAGATAACCTTGATCTTGTAAAGATGATGTTGGCTGGGAGCTATCCGTGGGCCATCTTCACTGCTAGAGGGATGAAGAGAGAGAGAGAAAGTCTTTCCAAAAGTATAAATAACCTAGAAGTAGAGCGTTCAAATGAAATAGTTATAATCCCTGAGTTCAACTGTTTCTTAAATATTGGTTTCACCTTCCCAATTATGTGTTTATGATTCAATATAATCCCAAAAGTTGTGTTTTGAGGTTGTTGTGTTATTGTTTGTTATCTTGCTTGAGCTAGTTTTAGTTGGGATTCTGCTCTTGTCACTAAAAGAGTTTTGATCAATACGCCTGGCATGTAACAGCATATACATACACAAAGTAAAAAAAGAAGATAAGAATCAATGCCATATTCACACCCATAAGTGGCCAGTTCATTTCAGAAAATAACATCACTCATTGGATTAGTATTGCTAATACAAATTGTATTGGGCTTGTAGTTTGTTTACATTTAATATGTATATTTGTTTTTAATAGTTTTTAATAGTTCAATAGTTTTATAAAAACTGCAGGCATAAAGAGTTTATATGTCATTTTATGTTTTCTCATATTTAAGTAATATAACAATGAAAATCATTTACATTACCACTGGGAGTCCACAATAACTTTTCCCTTTTACAAGGGGTCTGTCCTGAAATCAGAAGCTTAAGAAAATCCTACATGGCTCACTGCTCGTAACACAGTGGTTAAGGCGCCAGCCATGTGCACCAAGGCTGGTGGGTTCAAACCCAGCCTGGGCCAGCTAAACAACGATAACTGCAACAAAAAAATAGCAGGGCATTGTGGCAGGTGCCTGTAGTCCCAGCTACTTGGGAGGTTGAGGCAAGAGAATTGCTTAAGCCCAAGAGTTTGAGGTTGCTGTGAGCAGTGCCACTATGGCACTCTACTGAAGGTTAAAAAAAAAAAAAAAAGAAAAGAAAGAAAACTCTATATGATGATGATGAACCAGGAGAAAAAAGTGTTCCCTTGTATTGGTGATGAGAGCACAACATAGTTCCTAAATGGAAGGGGATTCCCTGTGCCTTTAACCTTTGGAATCTATTTTTTGCAATGTACTTCAAAGAGAAAAAAAATGTCAAAATGTGATATGACTGTGCATGAAGGTATTTATTGTGGTGCTGGTCATAATAAAAGATTGGCAAGAGCCCAAATAAGAACCCAAATGCACACGAGGAGACTGGGGAATATACTTTGGTACAATCATTCCATGCAAATGTCAAAAAAAAATGAGCAAGATTTCTACATAAAATAGGATCTCTAAGGTATAAGTTAAGACAAGGAGGCAGCTTTTTATTTCAAAAAAAAGCGGAGAGAAATTTAATGTAAATGTACAATTGTGTTTATATTTTCAAGAAGAAATAATGGAAGACTATACTAAACTATGGGTTCCTATTAGTCCCATAGGAACTAATAAAAACTTGTTCCTATGGGAGAAGAAAAGGAAAAGGTGGGGGGGACTGGGATGAAAACTGAGTTAATGCAGTTCTGAATTTTGTAGAGTTGAAGAGTTTGGGAATTGAAATCATATGAATGGCAATATTTTGCCTAATTAAAAAAGAAAAGAGCATTTCTTAAAAATTAAAATAGAAATAAACAAACTGAAATGTACGTTAAGATGGTAACATAGCCACACATAGAACAGAAATATTTAAAGTGACTTTAAAACAAGTTTGACTGTATATCTCTTGTAAACTATACAGACAAAAATAACTCAAAGAAATCTTAAATTGTATCATTAGTCTTATGTTAGCATTAATATTAGTATTATTAGCATAGTTATTATAGGGATATTGCAGCATAAAGTAAATAAGTAACAATTTTAATATTATTAGGAGCCCAAAGGTGTTAGGCTAACATACAAAATCCACCACACAAAGTAAACACAAGACAACCAAATGTCATATGATTGGTGATGTGAAGCAAGAGGAAATAAAAAAAATCTTCTTTTCTTCAAAAAAAATTAAACCTGAATTTATTTTTTTAATTATTTAATATTTGTGTGAAATTCAAATTAAATTGGGTCTCCTTTTTTTTTTTTTTTTTTTTTTGAGACAGAGCCTCAAGCTGTCCCCCTGGGTAGAGTGCCATGGCATCACAGCTCACAGCAACCTCCAACTCCTGGGCCCAAGTGATTCTCCTGCCTCCGCCTCCCAAGTAGCTGGGGCTACAGGTGCCTGCCATGATGCTCGGGTATTTTTGGTTGTAACTGTCATTGTTGTTTGGCAGGCCAGGCCTGGATTTGAACCCACCAGCTCAGGTGTGTGTGGCTGGTGCCTTTGCCGCTTGAGCCACAGGCACCAAGCCTAAGCCTGAATTTAATTAAGCATCTGAATCTAACCACTAGTTTATAGTTAATTCAGTGTATTAAGGAATAATATTAATGTCAAGAACATAAACAACACCAGGATGCAGCCAAATGCAGGATGTGAGAGATTCTGAAGGGCAAGTGCCCAGAGTGTCTAACCGTTTGATGCGCCCGACTCATTTGAGCCACAGGCACGGTCCGAGAATCACTTTTAATGCATTGAAGCTTCTTGATGTCAACTGAGTCAACATCTGGCAGTAATAGTCAAGATGCATAGAGCAAGGCTTCCCTTGCCCTCTGTAGAGAGCAGTGGTTCTCAACCTTCCTAATGCTGCGACCCTTTAATACAGTTCCTCATGTTGTGGTGACCCCCAACCGTAGAATTATTTTTGCTGGTACTTTGTAACTGTAATTTTGCTACTGTTATGAATTCTAATGTAATATCTGATATGCAGGATGTATTTTCATTGTCACAAAGGGGTCACAACCCACAGGTTGAGAACGGCTGGTATAGAGTCACTACCTTCCACTTCTCTCAAGTGAATTTGTTTTGCCATTTCTGAATCCATTGTTAGGTTTTTACAATTGTTTCATCTATGATATTAATCACACCTTTCTTATATTTATAATAAAAACAGGGGTCTTTGAAGTCAGAAATGTTTTGGTTTAAGCCTCAGACCAATGCTAAGTATCCCCAAACCTCAGGAAATGTAATTAACCTTCCTGAGCTTCATCTGTCTGTGTTAGTCTGGCTTTTGCTGCTATGACAGACTACCCAGGACTGGGTAATTTGTAAAGAACAGAGACTTATTTCTCACCACGTTAGAGGGGAAAGTCCACGGCAGAGGTTCCTGCATCTGGTGAGGGCCTCTTCACTGCATTTCCCAGGGCAGGAGGTGGGAGGGCAGGAGGTTGGGAGGGCAGGAGAGCCCAGGAGAGAGGCCGAGGAGGGGGCTGAACTCATCCTTTTTATGGGGAACTCACTCTCTTGATAACTGATGTAGTGCTCTGACACCAATGGCAAATACATGTTTTATATTTTAAGTCTTAGTCATCTTATAACGTTTAATCACCTCTCAGAGGCGATTAATCCCTGAATCATCTCTTAAATGTCTCACCTTTCAAATTGCAATATTGGCAATTAAGTTTCCCACACATGAGCACTGGGGGCACCTTCAAATCACAGAGCTTTCCCATCTGTAAAATGAGCAGAGTCTCCCCTGTCTTCCTTCGATCCAAAAAACCTTCTATCTGGATAAGCAGCCTTTTTATTACATTCCTGTTGCCATTGGATTCCTCTAAACAGCAGCAAAAGAATTACCTTTATCCCAGAACAACCTCAGAGGTCTCCCAAAATGTACTTCAAGTCCAAACCTAAGGATGGCGGTGTTCTCTGCCAGGTGGTTTCCCTTTTCTCTAGCTTCTTAATTCTTAACACATCACTGGATGGTGCTCTTTGCCTGCAAAGAGAAAATCTACTCACCTCATCCTCTTGGCTGTCAGGCCTTAAGAAACTGATGTTCTATCATGAAACTTACTTTCTTTGGTCAACAAGATGTCTTCTAAAGTAGTTGAAGTTATAGGCTTGCAGACTCATGCAACTTTACATTACGGAATTCTGAATTTAAGCCCAAATATAATATTTGAAATATGTGT
>NW_003852561.1:344404-347564 GCF_000181295.1 Otolemur garnettii | reverse complement strand
CTTTTATATGAAAGCTATAACCTAATAACAGCCTAAGAATATGGGGAGGGGGGAGGGGTTGGGGAGGGGAGAAATCAGTGGAGGGAGGGGGATTGGAGGGATCACTTCTGAGGTTTATCTTACAAGGGTACAAGTGAATCTTTCTAAGAGTAGAATGTGAACATTTTAAAACAATAACTAAGAAAATGACATGAAGGCTATGTTAACCAGTTTGATGGAAGTATTTCAGATTGTGTGTGACAACCCCACACTGTACCCTAGAAGTGCATTAATGTACATAGTTACCATTCAATAAAAAAATAAAAATAATTAAAAAAAAAAGAAAAGAATATTTCAACTTGTGGAACAATTCCAGATGTCTTCTTCCCCTCTGCTGAGTATAAACCCATCTGGAGTAGTGAGAAACTGTAACCAGCTGAGCTTCTTCAGTTAGAGAACTTTACTTGGAAATATAAGAGCAATAATAGTTATACATATCTGGGAGCCTATGTTTCTTCATAGATACCCACTCAGTGAAAGAGCCCACACTGGTGCTAGTGTCATTTCTGGAATTATAAGACAGTTCATTACATAAGTTTGAGATGCACAAAAATCACGTGCATCCGTGCAGATGGAAACAAATGACGTGAAGCCCTCTCAGCAACTCTGACCAGCTGCCCAAGTTGAAACTTGCATGGGTATATCAGAAAGGACACTGTCAGCTAGCCGGTAGCTCAAGCGGCTAGAGCACCAGCCACATACACCAGAGCCAGCAGGTTCAAATCCAGCTGGGCCTGCCAAACAACAAGAACAACTACAACAACAACAAAAAAATAGCCGGGCATTGTGGCAGGCACCCGTAGTCCCAGCTACTTAGGAGGCTGAGCTTCAGCTTAAGCCCAGGAGTTGGAGGTTGCTGTGAGCTGCGATGCCATAGCACTCTACCCAGGGCAACAGCTTGAGGCTCTGTTTCAAAAAAAAAAAAAGAAAGCAAGCAAGAAAGCACACTGTCCACTGTGTTTTTTGGAAGTGCAATAATGGACCATAACACAGTGTGTCTCAAAACTTTCACAGTGACCCATGATTATCAGACTAACACCATTCTTTTTTTTCTTTAATTGAATGGTAACTATGTACATTAATGCAGGTGTGGGGTTTTCACACGCAATCCGAAATACTTCCATCAAACTGGTCAGCACAGCCTTCATGTCATTTTCTCAGTTATTGTTTTAAAATGTTCACATTCTACTCTTAGAAAGATTCACTTGTACCCCCGTAAGATAAACCTCAGAAGTGATCCCTCCAGACTAACACCATTCTTGACTCACAATTTGTCTGCTTCGGCTTTCATGGTTTAGATTGGTTACTCCTTCCCTTCCTGGATTGTCTCTGTCCTGGCTTTATGGGATTATCTAGTCTCACCTTCTAGAGAGATAAAAGTAAAGTCCAAAGACTATTATTTGTTCAATCAATTTCCGCTCTCTATTAGAGACCAGATTTTTTCCCTAAGAACCTGAAATTTGGCTTCTTCACAATTCCCCAGAGCATGGAGGACCATGTTCCGAGCTGGCAGTCATTCCATAAATGTTGGTGACTAAGTTCAATTTCTTTTACTCTGTTTTCCATTGAATAAATATAAAAGGAAGGGGAATCTAGCAATGTTGAGGAATAGAGTAAGAGAAGATATTTTGACAAAATATTTGGTTGCTATGGCATTGATAAGAAACCTGAATCTTTCTTTATTTTGAACATTTAATGTTGGATCCAGAGCTTTAATTTTCCTCATATTTGTTTGATCACAATCAATGATGCAGGAATGGTTCAGCTAATAATGGTCTCCAGATTTTTAAAAGTTAAATATACGTGTACTGTGTATTCTAACAAGTCCCAAGTGAAATGATAACAGGGAAGAATATGACCACTCCCCCAAACATGTTTCTTGCCAGCCCACTGAACATGCCTAAATATTAAGGCGTGGAACCAAACAGCCCCAGGAACTTGACATGAACATTTTCCTAAAATTAATAAAAGTTAATTACTACCAGATATATTTGCACTTAGTGAAATTCTCTTTCTATTTCCCTTTCAAATTCTTTCAATTTCCTTTTCAAATTCCCAATAAATTAGTAGCATAGACAATGACATATGAAAAAGATTCCTTAAATTTACAAATGCCATAAACCAAGTCCTTTCAGTTTCCTCATCTTCAAAATGAGAAGAATGAATACCAACCATAATAAATAAATACCTGGAAAAGTTTCTTGCAATAAATAGTTAAATACTCTAATTGTAAAACAATTTTGTATTTCGTACCTTTTGTGAAACAAAAAACAAAACAAAAAGCAAAACAGTCCAATAATCATTATTACTCTTCAGTAGGCGGAGAATAAAAGAACTTTCTTCTACTATTATTAATTAACTGACAGTATTGCTGAAGTTTTCCATCCCGTGCTCACTATTAGCTGACCTGCTGCGGGTCGTACAGGAGGTCTGTCCTGCCCCCAGGTGGAGTCGTTTTTACATCTCCGACACCAATAGGCAAAGAACATGTGGTCCCGCGCAGGAAGAAAACCAGATGCTTCTACACAGTAGGCCCCATTCCAGTATAGAGTATCAAATAAAAGAACTGGAAAATTATACCAACTTCTCTTCTCAACAGCAGTTAAATCCTCAGCCTAAGGCATGTACCCAATCCAACCTGAATTATGAGGAAAGTAGTTTGGACTCTTTGTTCTTCTGAAAAGTCCAGAATAAGGTGGGAACATGTAACTTCACTGTGAAGATATTTCAGAGGAAATGAAGAATGATTCAAGTCCCAAAGAGAGATATCCTCATTAATTAAAAACAAATTTAACTACCAAGAGAAGCCTCCATTACTTTGGGAAATAAAGAAGATGAAAATTTTGAACAAAAATTAACATTTCCCACTGAGTATATAAAACTTCACTTATAAAGATATTTAAAAACAAGACTTTTAATAAGATTATCATTGTGGTTATTTGGGATGGAGACAATGATTAAACTAAAGTCATTTCAGATCATTTGTGAATTAAAGTATTTTTTACTTTTCCTGATGAAAAAGTGAAGTTAGTCCTCCCCACTACTTTAGCATCCTATTTAGTAGACCTTTAAACAATTTTTAAACAAGAAAATAATCTTCTCAGCTTCAAGTTTGAGCAAC
>NW_003852561.1:333304-342159 GCF_000181295.1 Otolemur garnettii | reverse complement strand
CTAATTCAGAATTCCAAGGAATAAGTAAGAATTTTCCTTGATCTTAGCCAACAGGCCAAGAAGCAATAATAAGTATTACAGAATGGATTTTATTCTTTCACAATATAGATAAAATAAAAACTAGAAAGGCTTCAAAGCAGGTCACACAGCGGGCACTGAGAGGAACACTGAGAAAAAACTTGCAAATTTCAAAGTTTCCATTTTTAATGAATTATTTCTTCCCATTGTTATAACCTCCTTTCAAAGCATCAAAAACCTTCGCGAACTGCATTCCTAAAACAGTATTCCCATTTTACAGACAAGAAAGCTAGGCACTAAAGAGTTAAGTAACTTACCCAATATCATAAAACTAGTAAATAACAGAGCAGGGATATGAGCCTGGAAGGTCCACATACAGCCAGAGCCGGGGCTATGAACTTACCATATATGCAGTGCTGTCTCTTCTGAATACTAGCTAAGCTAATAAAAAGACAGAACATTTTAGGATGGCATGTTAATAGGCACTCTGCTGTTGGTAATTATAATGGTATTTTTGTCTCGAATGATTCTAACCTAAAAGAATGACTAGAATGGGGAAAGCTTAAGATGAGCTGAAGCCATTTGGAATTAGAAAAGGGATTTGTGGTGCTGCCTGCCCCAAAAGCATCACCTTCCTACGACATCCTTCCATATAATCAGTATCACAGAGAAATCTGCACTGTCCGATTGTATTTCTCAAAGAATATTTTCAACATTGTTAGCACTCTGAGAAGCCAGGTGGGAGGATCTCTTGAGCTCAGGAGTTCGAGACTAGCCTGACAAAAGAGTGATATTTGTCTCTACTAAAAATACAAAAAAGTTAGCTGGGCATTGTCACAGGTGTGTGTAGTCCTAGCCACTTGGAAGGCTGGAGAAAGAGGATGGCTTGAGTCCAGGAGTTTGAGGTTGCTATGAGCTATGACACCACAGCACTCCAGCCCGGAGCAACAGAGTGAGACTCTGTCTCAAATAAACAAATAAACAAACAAACAGTTACAATTGTTTGGTTACTAGGGTAACTTCCCTCCTCAACGTCAGCTGTCAGTCAGAGATATCACACATGAAATTCTTACTGAGCACATTTTGCTTAAAACATTCTACATATAGGGGCGGCGCCTGTGGCTCAGAGGAGTAGGGCACCGGCCCCATATGCCGGAGGTGGCGGGTTCAAACCCGCCCCCAGCCAAAAACTGCCAAAAAAAAAAAACCATTCTACATACAAATGATTTTCGGATTGCCAATGATTCAAGGTCTTCATTGATAACTTATTATCAGCTTACTGAATGGAGGGTTTCCTGAATTGTATTTCATGGAAAATTGTGCCCTTAAGTTTTGCTCTATGAATCGAGGATCCCATCCTCAACTACACGTTTTGCCTTCTTGTTAAAGGTCTGACATTCACTGTGGCATATTAAAAACTGTGGGAAGAAGTAAGGTAGATAAAACTGTCCAACTTCAGTTGTTCCATTTTTCCTAGGTTTCTTTAGCATTTTCCCCTTGTTCTCTGAATACCCCATAACACATTCACATGGTATCACACAGTGGTCTCACGTGTTCTTGGTGACGGGGTCGTTCAGGCCATTAGCAGTACCTGAAGCCTGGTTGCACTGGGAATTTAGGTGATAACTAGAGAAGAGTCAAAATGGGAGAAAGGAGGCCAAACATTCTGCTTTGATTCAATGCCCATGGTTTCTTCAGCTGGTCATTTTACCACTCTGAAGACCACTTTCCACATCTACAAATAAGAAAATAAATCATACTGATTTTTTTTAACAGCCCACCATGGAAACAAATGTGTTAAGAATCTTTTGTAAGCTGAGAAATGAGCTGTATACATTGTAGAAAAAAAAAGCTTCCCGAGAGTTCAGACACAAGTGGGCCTGCTCGGCTGACAGGGATAAGAGAATGTTCTGCAGTTCTACTTGCCAGACCTCTGTGTCCAGACCTGAGAACAGTTGAAACTATTAAACTATAATTTCCGTCATGCCTTGTAATTCTAGTTAACTCTATGCCATAGGCATGGCTACCTGGCTATGTAATTTAAAAAAATCTGAAATGTTCAAAAGCAGTTAGAGACTGAAATAGATGAATAATGGTTGATTGGAATGCATTTCATCCCCTTGGAACTTTGTAAGAATAAGCATATTGGTCTTGCATAGGAGGAATTTTTAATAATATGAGCCAAAAATATATTTGGCCTGTTAAATAAGCAATGGCACCATCTAAAGATATCTCGGTCATCCCTGCCACCATTAATCACCTCCACCTCCGTCAAAGCTCCCACATCGCTAGGACAAGAGACCATTGGGAGCTAACAGCAAATTCAGAATTGCCTCCCAAGAAGAATCCCACAAAAGCCAGACCAGCATGTTCCCAGACAGGAAAGAAAGTCCATTGTATCTTTTAAGATTGCTGCCCAAATGTAAGAAAGACCATCAGAATAGTGTCTCTCAGGATTCTTCAGATGGAGTCCGAAGCCAGTCAGCTGAGGTGGCCAGCTGGCTGGGCACTGGTTCAAGGAAGCGACCCTAGAGGGAGATAGGTGGTTTTCACTAGGTGATGTCAGCCCCACAGGTGCAGAACTTACTCACACAGAAGGTCCCTGGCCAGAGCCCTGTTTAGGTCACCCACACTTTAAGTTTCTTAGAAGCACTTTTTAGAGAAATACAGTAGTTTTCTGGAAATTCAAGCAGGGTATATGTCTTACTGACATGTAACTAGGAATGCTGAAGGACAGAGTGTGTGACTCTTCTGTCTCTGGCACGGGGAATCCCCTGGTTTTCTTATTGCCCTGAGACAGATGTTTGATGGGAACATTCACCAAAATGTATCCAAAGCCATGATTCATAAGTCTCCCCAGAGATAATATATTAAGAGATTCCGTACCCGGGTGGCGCCTGTGGCTCAGTGAGTAGGGCACTGGCCCCATATACCAAGGGTGGCAGGTTCGAACCCAAACCCAACAAAAAAATAGCTGGGTGTTGTGGTGGGCAACTGTAGTCTCAGCTACTTGGGAGGCTGAGGCAAGAGAATCACTTAAGCCCAAGAGCTGGAGGTTGCTATGAGCTGTGATGCCACAGCACTCTACCAAGGGCAACAAAGTAAGACTCTGTCTCTAAAAAAAAGAGAGAGAGAGAGATTCCGTAGCCAACAGAGTCAACTGATTTAGAGCTATGGACCCAATTCCAACACAGATTCTGCCTAATGAACTTACCAGTGGGGTGAGCCTTCCGACCTCTCTGGAAGTGATAACCTAGGTGTAATTCTAGGAGGGCACCCAGGCCTGCCCTGTGATTCTCACCTGTGAGTCCCTGGGCCAGGTAATAAGGGGAAGCAACAATTGACGGGGATGCGCAGCCAGACTTGCCCTTCCCCGGTGTCTACAAAGCTGATGTGTGGGCGGAAAGCCGTGTCTGCTTGTGCTCTCCTGGCCTGACCACTCTGCACAGGGGCCCAATCTGTACACCCATCACTGCTGGGCCTTGCTCTTTGCTCCCATGGCACCACAGGCCTCTGACATCTGCAGAGACTTTCTGTGCCCTTTCCTGGTATAAGCACCTGCTTCCATGTCCAAGTCAGAGCAGAATGAGAAGAAAAAAGGCTTCACATTCTTAAGCCCTGTCCCAAGAGCTCAGTTTCCTACCTACCCAGGTTTCCAATAAGGAAAATGCTAATGAGCTCCCCTGCCAGGGCCAGTAACCCCAGAGATGATCTCCAGGGAAGCACACACAGGGCCACATGAAGAAACTTCTTCTGTCACCTCCTGCCTACATCAACCTTCACTCTCAACCACTTCCAAAAGTATTCCTGCAACCCTTAAATTCGACAGTAGGCCCATAGTCAATGACCCATAGGTCCACACTTTACCCATCCTGCCCTATTTCAAAATCCCAAGCACATAATTCACCCACAGGCGCAGCCCTCAGATTGGAGGTCTAACATGGAAACTATCCCCCTCAGACTGCAGAGGTTCCAGGCATCCAGGGCAGGAGGATCCAAGGATTTAAACACGGGTATCTGCTGTATTGCTGACCTCATGAATGCGGCCGGCGCTCTCTGAGCATGTCCGAAAGACAGCCTCCAGTATCCGCCTCTGAGACAGGCCCACAGCAGCTCCCCTGTCTACAGACCCAACCCAGTCCTCTCTGTTGGAGGTACCTGAGTCTGCAGAGTGCTCCCTGGGTAATCCAGTTCCTAATTCCTGCTTCCTTGCTTGCATTTCATAACACACCCAGACTTTCCTCTTCACATTACCTCTTTCTCACCCCCCCAACACACCTCTGACTTCACTTTTACCTTGATTTACTTTTCTGGCTACTCTAAGAACATAGACTCCCTCAGCCTCCCTGTTCCTTCAGAAGACGTACTAGATGCCCACTGGTAACGCACGGCACTCAAACGGCCCTGCCTGCCCGCGCATGCACCCTCTCATCTGCAACCTTGGAAGGAGATCAAGATTGTGAGTAGTCAGCTTTTCTTAGGAAAATAGTTCTAAAATACAAAATTAAGGTTGAGAAGATTTTTTTTTTTTTTTTTTGAGACAGAGCCTCAAACTGTCACCCTGGGTAGAGTGCCATGACTTCACTGCTCACAGCAACCTCCAATTCCTGGGCTCAAGCGAGTCTCCTGCCTCCGCCTCCCAAGTAGCTGGGACCACAGGCGCCCGCCACAATGCCTGGCCATTTTTGTTTTGGTTGCAGCCATTATTGTTGTTTGGCAGGTCCGGGCTAGATTCAAACCCACCACCTTAGGTATATGTGGCTGGCGTCTTAGCCACTTGAGCCACAGGCGCCGAGCTGAGAAGATTTTTTGATATTATTTCTATAATTGGCCTACAAGACTCTTTCTCTAGCAACCCCCAAACAGGAATGGGCTTGCCCCACACTTTCTTACATACTCACTCAAACTCAGCACATCAAAGCTGAATTTAACCATCCACACCCACATGCTCCCGCCTCCCCCATTCAGTCTCACTAAATGGCACCACTTTCCTTCAAATGGCCCAGAACAGACCCCAGAGCCTTCCATCATCTTTCTCTCTTGCGTTCCCAGTACCCAGTCATCCCAGTCTATCAGTTCTCCCTCCAACATCCCCTCAGTTCTGCCCGTTTCCCCGTCTCAGCTGCCATCACCTCTTTCTTAGTCTCCCGACCAAACTGCTTTCCATTCCCATTCCTGCTCCCGCTTCACTTCCCCACCGTTGTATAATTAAGGTAATCTTTCTAAAACACAAACACGTCTATGCCATTTCTCTGTTCAAAACACTTCCATAGCTCCCTATTACCCCTAGAATAAATACCACCCCCGTAACAGGACACAGGGATTGGTCCTAACTGGGGCTTCACTTTTCTCTTGATCATCATTTCACCCACTCCTCTCCTCCCTCTACACAATATACCCTGGGTGGGTGACGCTTTCTCACCTTTGGCACTTGGCACAGGTTGTTCCTGTCCACACTTCCTAAAACTGTGCAGAACTGACCAACACTGTTCATTATTCAAATACTGGTTTGAGCATTACTTCTTCTGGGAGGCTTTCCCTGAATCAGCCCCATTCACTTCCCTTTTCTGTCCTTCCTGGTCCTAGTGCACCCTGAGGCTAAAGTATCGGAGCACTTATCCTGCTACATTGTAACTATCCATTAAACCAGGAAATACCCACAATCCTAATAAACTAAGGACAATTTCATGTTCAGTACTTCATCCCAGGCACCAGGAAGAACTTCTGCGTCCAATATGTGCTCAATAAACACAAGCGAATTGATCAGTGGCTGTTGGCATTTACCTCTTAGAGACTGCCTATAATGAACATTTTAAGCTGACCTCATCTATGTAAGGCTAACTAGACAGGCTCACACTGGGTATAGCATCTCAGCGCAAGCAGACTAATATGTTTAGTCCTTGTAAGTGTCCTCAGTGTTTTCTTCATGTCCATGAGAAACAACCCATTTGGGGGATGAGTCTAAGTTCAAGGTAGAGACAGTGCCTAGACATATGTTCTGAAGAATCTTGATAGTTGCATGATTTTAGCAGAATGTTGAATAGGCCACAGTTCTGAATTTTCCCAGTTAGCCATGTCAGTAAAACATAATGTGTAATGTTTTCTTCCCTGCTGTAAAATGTATCCAGCCTGTAGAAATTAAGGGGGCACTAAATCAGAAAGCAAAGTGTGCTGTGAAATGTTTTCACTGAACTGTCCTGCTTTATATGATAGGCTACTTGATGACGCAGCTCAGGTATCTGTCTCCTAAAATACCATGAAATATAGCATTGCTCCCAATTTTTGGCAGTACCTGGGCACAATAGATCACCAGCTCATTCCCTTTCTCTGAACGGTTGAAGATCAGTAACTAAATCACATCAGTGCTTATCAAGTAATTACGTTATTAAAATGACACACGTCAGTCAGGGCATACCTTGCCTTTGTCTTTGAATTCTTTGTCTTCTCCATCGTATTAGTCAAAACAGTATTTTCAGCACTGTTCTCGGGAATTAAGAAAGCTATATTTAAATAATGTTAATAGGCCGTGACATAAACCTGCATGAGGAATTAGGGAAGACTCAGGCTACACCTGCTCACAAGAAGCAGAGAAAATAGGCCATGGCAAGCTGAACTTGGCATTCTAAGGCTTTTGTTACAGAGCCGCAACCTTTGTGCTTTCTAAACCATTTTCCATCACTGGAACTTTTCACTCTCATTGTTCATAGTGATGATTAAAGTCTGTCAAGAACAAATGTAGTCACAAGAGTACAAAATACTCTTACAGAACCAAATAAAGGCTAATGTAATTTTCATTGCCAATAGGAATTTTGGAATTTTTGTTCTTTCAAGTTTAATTCAGAAATATGTACAATTCTAGTTTTTAACTGAATTTTATTTGGAAGAGGTTGGGAGTTTGTTTACTAGAACCAAAATGATTACAAAAATTATTTTTAAAAAGTCATTTTTTAAGTTGCCTGATTACGGTGATAACGTGGGGGACTTGTGTGTACAACGCTGACTCAGAAGTCTGTCCTTCAGGGAGAGGAACATGGCCAAATTCACAAAACCATTTATTGACCAATCAAAACCAACTGACATGTCAAGCTGCTTTTAAAGACAGTTATCGGAAATGCAAATTTAGCAAATTATCTCTGACTTTCATGAGGAAAATAAACATCACGCACACTTCCATAGGTATGTTGCTAGTTTTTTTTTTTTTTTTTTAAGAAGCCCGTCTTTCTTCCTAAGTATTTCAGAGATGATCTATCAGCCCATGGAGAGAGTTATTGCCAGAGAAGATGAGGGCCACAGATGAAAGAACATCCAATTTGTCCACGAGGAAGTCATTAGAACTCCTTTGGTAAGTACAATGTCATTGCAGAGGATGGCGAGAAAGTGGTTGGAAGGAGGTCAGGAAGAAATTCAGAGGTGAGGAAGTGAATCAAACATCTGATGAGTTTGGAATAGGTTGAAGGGAAGGTTTTTAGTTGAAGAATGAAGAAAAGTTAATGGATTTTGACAGAGGGAGCTTAATAAGAATAAAAGAGAATTAAGGTTAAAAGATTAAGTAGAATTTCAGAGGAAAATTATAGGAAAAGAACACCATAGGGAGACGTTTATTCAGCCCCGAGTTTTAAAGAGAGAAAAATCGGGATATGAAGGCCCAAATGTGAGAAATATAAAAAAGACGGTGGAATGAAAGGCCGAAAACGGGCAAGAAAAGAACAGAGAGAGACTATACTGGAGAACTCAGACAATCGTATCTTAATAAGCACCTGGGGGAGAAAGGTAAGAATAGAAAAGTCTTGAGACAGAGCTGAAGGAAGGTGTGAAAGGTCTCGGGCTCATGTCAGAAAAAACAAACTAACAAAAACAGAATGGGGTGCACTATTGTGCAAGATGATAACAAAAGCAAAGACCGAAGACCCAGCTCACCATGCAGGGCCAAGCAAGGTGCAAACAGGAGGATGCTATTACGACAATTCAAAGAAGGGACTGGGTAAAGCCAACATGTGAAAACAACAAGACGAGCGAGCGAGTTCCCGCAAGAAAAGGAGGATTCCTCATACTGAGGGCAGACGTGAGGCAATGGGGGGGCGGCCGGGCACACTCCAGGCAGGGAGAAGCAAGGATTACATTTCTCTGAAACACACAGTTGTTGAGTTTAATCTGTTCTGATACAGTCTCGTCATAACAAAAGGGAATTTAACCATGACTCTGTAAGACTTTTCTTTCCTCTGGGTTGCCTGACCTTGACACCAGATCCTCCATATACCACCATAAATACAGCGCAATTCAACACCTGCGTGGAAAGTGAGGCAGGAATGGCTGGGCCTCTTCCCTAACACGGGGATAGCCCTACCTAGTTTATAGTTTTTTGATAGTCTTCCAATTCTTTTTATAATTTTGAAATGTTAAAAGACATTTCATCGCATTAGTAGGACTTCACAGGTGGAGTAGAGAACATGGGCTTTGCCCAGACTGATCTGAATTCAAATCCCAAGTCTGTGGAGCTGGGCAAGTTTTCGAACCTCTCTGAGCCCTGGTTTCATCATCTACAAATTTGGGATAATATTTTAGAGTCATTTGTAGAAATGGATATGGTTTATTTTTTGGAGTACACTTCAGTATTCAAGGTTTAGTATTAATATTATTGATAGTATATAATGGAGTCTCTTTACTGTTAAATTTAGGCCATTTCATTTTTTTCTCTGCTCTCACCACAGTTTTCTAATAATTAACCCCAAATATCCTATCATTTTACTTCCACACATTGACTTACAAGTACTAGAAATGATTAAATATTTAATATATTGGTTTGCCTTTTTTTTTTTTTTTTTGAGATAGCATCTCAC
>NW_003852561.1:326633-333281 GCF_000181295.1 Otolemur garnettii | reverse complement strand
GAGTGCTATGGCGTCACAGCTCACAGCAACCTCAAACTCTTGGGCTTAAGTGATTCTCTTGCCTCAGCCTCCCGAGTAGCTGGGACTACAGGCACATGCCACAACACCCAGCTTTTTTTTGTTGCAGTTGTTTAGCTGCTCCAGGCCAGGCTCAAACCCACTAGCCTCGGTGTATATGGCTGGCACCATAACCACTGTGCTATGGGCACCAAGCCTGGTTTGCCTATTTTGACAACACAGGGTTCCAATAATCTCGTAGGTGTTATTTAAAGCATGTTTGTATAAAATGTTATGATGTGTATATGCTTATAAATGCATATATTACATATTATATATGTAGCCACTTCCCTAAATACTATTGTATGTTAAAATGTCATTTAAACATTTATCCTTTAAGCTTCCAATGTATTTGTGTGCAAGAAAAATCAAAAGCAAAACCTTCAAATTCTTCATCTCTGAAATGGGAATAACGCTATCCTCGGCAGTTTGTTGTAAAGGTCCAGTGAGATTACATCTGTAAGGGCCCACTGACAAGGCGCAGATCAGAGGACCAGTGAACCCCTTCTCCTGTCCTATTTCTATCTGTCTAAATATTATGCATCCTCTTCCAGGTCCATAAGGCCAACCTCACCCATGCTGGAAAAACTCTTCTATTCTCACAGCCGTCTGCATTTTGATTGTCCTGGATACTCAATCTCATTGTATTGATCCAACGTTACATAGACCCTGATCTCACAAGGGCTTGACCTCTCACCACCAGTGACATCCAGGTCCATAACAGAGGCCAACTCCTGACACAGCTCTACCTTACACATCAACACACCTGTTCACAGCACACACCTGTTCATGGCTCACACTTGTTCATGGAGCACACTTGCTCACACCACACACCTGTTCATGGCTCACACATGTTCACAGCACACACCTGTTCATAACTCACACCTGTTCACGGCTCATACCTATTCATGGAGCACACCTGCTCACACTGCACACCTGTTCATGGCTCACACATGTTCACAGCACAAACCTGTTCACAGCTCACACCTGTTCACAGCACACACTTGTTTATGGCTCACACATGTTCATGCCACACACCTGTTCACAGCTCATACCTGTTCACAGCATACACCTGTTCATGGCACACATCTATTCACAGCTCACACCTGTTCACAGCACACACCTGTTCTGTATGTCTGTTCTAATCACAAACATCTGTCCTTGCATGACCCTTGACCCCCCCCAAGTCTTTTTGTCACTGCCATCATGAGCCCAAGTCCCTCCAGTTCTCCTGATTGTTTTTAGTTGTCAGCTTCCTTCTGTCCTCTGTTGCCTTCCTGCCAAGCCTGGGCCCCCTGGATGGTCATCCACTGGAGCTCTCACCCCTGCTGCCTCTGCTGTTCCTTCCATGCCAAGTTCCAGACAGCTGTAGGCACTTCCTGTCGCCCAGTCCTATGCGGCCAAGTATTGTAAACTCAGTCATTAGAGACCTGGAGACACTGTACAAGGAGCCCTGTACAATCATTCTTCACATACTGGTAATGTCTTTGAGTAAAAGTTTTAGAGTGTTACATAAAAATAATGCAGGAATACTTATAAAATGCAGACTCCTTGGCCCCACCCTCAATTATTCTGACTGAGTCAGTGAAACCTAGGAATTAGGGGGGGGTTGGGGGTTGGGGTGGTTTTTTTGTTTGTTTTGTTTTTGTTTTTTTTTTGAGACAGAGTCTCACTATGTTGCCCTTGGTAGAGTGCTGTGGTGTCATAGCTCATAGCAACCTCAAACTTCTGGGTTTAAGGGATTCTCTTGCCTCAGCCTCCCAAGTACCATATTTCCCTGAAAATATAACTGTCTTATATTTATTTTTTCTCAAGAAGACACACTAGGGCTTATTTTCAGGGGATGTCTTATTTTTATTAAGTATAATACAATAATCTACATTTATTCAAATACAGTTAAGTCATCTTCTTCTGGAACCTGACAGGGGGAGCCAACCTTGTTGATGGGGCTGGCACTAGTAATGCATGAACTCCTTTCCCCTAGCCATTCGCAAGTGCGCAATAGGATGCCTGTGACAGCGGTTAACACATGCACACCAGCACAAATGTGAATGGCTCAGAGAAAGGAGCTGTGGCAGATAAAAGATATTCCAGTCTTCCTTACCGCTTGGCTCCGAAATGCATCACTAGGTCTTATTTTGGGGGTAGGGCTTATATTTAACAAATGCATAGAAATCTTGTTAGGGCTTATTTGGGGGGTAGGTCTTATTTTCAGGTAAACACGGTAGATGGGACTACAGGCATCTGCCACAACACCAGTATTGTTTTGTTGCAGTTGTCATTGTTGGTTAGTTGGCCCTGGGCTTGAACCTGCCAGCCTCAGTGCACGTGGCTGGTGCTGTAACCACTGTGCACGGGCACCAAGCCAGGAATCTGTTTTAACAAGCACCTGTCAGGGGTGAGCAAACTGCTGCCTGCAGTTCAAATCTGGCTTGCTGGCTGTTTTTCGAACTGTCCTTGAGCTAGAAATGGTTTTACATTTTTAAGTGATTGGAAAAAAAGTCAAAATAACATTGTATGACATGTGAATATTCAAATTTGTGAATATTAATAAGGTTTTATTGGGATACATTTGTTTACATATTATCTCGTGGCTGTCTTTTCACTACAACTGCTAAGTCGAATAGTTGCAACAGAAACCACATGGACCCCAAAGTCAAAAATCGCCATAGTTACTATTGGGCATTTTCCCACAAAGCGTCTGCTGGTCCCTGACTTGGGAGGTTCTGCCGCAGTACTGGAAGACCTCCTTCTGAGATGTTCTTGTACAGCAATGTTCTCTGACACTCCATGCTGCCTGGACTTCACTTCTTTCCCCCCTTTCTTAAAGATGCTCTCACTGCCATTTCCAGTCTTGACCTGGACCTTTCTATACACAGCAGACCCCTCACCTCATGTTCTACAAAGAACACAAACACGTTCAAATGCTGTCCCCTCACTTCCTTTACTCCTATGTGAAATCAAAATTATTCCTAAAATCGTAAGGACTACTGGCATCCTTAGTCTCTTCTGGCTTTGTGTTGAAATCTGAACTCTGTGGTCCTAAGCAGGACCTCTCCCTCCAGGTTGTATTATATATACAACGTGGCTGGCCGTGCCCAGCTCAGAGCGTTGTCGGGGAGCAGAGGTGAAACAGCATGTGCTTGCACAGAGCAGAGACTCTTTACTTCATCTGACTCCAGAATACTAGCAGAATATGCTATTGATGACCTACTATGTGTGAGATAGTTTATATCCATTACCCTGGTAAATTCTGACAAACACTGATAGACACTAAGTCACACTGTCCCCCAATGTGGCTGCCGCAGCTTTCACCTTTCCTTTCAAGCCTCATCTGGGAGGTTTCCTCCCTCTTCACATACAGCTATATATAGAAACGCGCCCATTTATTCTTTTGATCTTGCCACAGTCTCACACTAGGGTCTTCTATCTTCTCCCCCACAACAATGAAAAAGAAATCTGAACCCCTTTGACCTCACGTCTGTTGTTGGGATCAATCTACTAAGTGGCTGTTCCCATTTGGAAACACATCATTCCTAAGATTATCAATAATTATTAGCTGCCAAAATCAATAGCATTTTCTTGGTCTCCCTTCCAGCAATATAACCACCAAAGATTAAACCACTGTAAAAACAAAACTCTCCAGGACATCCTCTCTGGGGGTTTTCTTGGCTCCTCTGAGCACTCGTCGGTCAGTCCCACGGACCTCTAGGCCCCTTCCCCATCCCTGCCTCCCGCCTGCTCTGCTCTCCTCCACCCTCTTCAGTTTTACCTTCTAAGCCAGGGGTTCTCAACCTTCCTAATGCCGTGCCCCTTTAACACAGTTTGTGGGTCGCGACCCACAGGTTGAGAACCGCTGTTCTAAGCCTTTGTCTTCCCCTGCTTCGTATGTGAATCTAAACGAGCCCCGTCTAGCCATAACACCTCTTTAAATGATCTTTATCCTTTTGCCCAGCCATGGGTCATTACGTCTACAATGTTCAAATTCAAAGGCAAAACCAAAGCTCCCTTAAGAGGAGGTTTTTCTCCTGACTTTCCTGTTTCATCATGATGCATCATTCACCAAGACTTACACTCCTAGAATTATCTCTTTTTCTTCATTGCCTTAACTTCTAGGAAGTTGTGGTATGTTTGCCTCATTCCCTAATCAATCTTTGATCCATAACAGTTATAATTCTGCCTCCAGCTTCTTTGATGAAATTGTTCCTGCTAAATTACTAACATTTTCCTTTTTTTTTTTTTTTTTTCAAAAACCCAGCAGACTTATTTTGGGTCTCCTTTATCCTGTTCCTTCAGTAATATAGCAGAATCTCTGTATAGGGACCATCACAGGGGCTATAACAAACCGGTCACCTACAGAGGGGTCCACAGAAACAACTAGGCCCACTGTCCTGATTCATACATATGGTGTAGGTCAGGCCTATGAAAATTAGGTCAACTTAAGGAGGTGGTCGATGCAGGCAGGTGGTCAGCTGTGGAGGTTCTACTGTACTTGAAACTGTCATTTTCTTTCTCTTCTGGAAAGTCCACTCTCTTGGTTTCCTCTTTCCCTCCTATGTGATCTCATCACTGGGTATTTCCCCCTAGAATAGAAACCATCACCCACCTGGCTGGTAACTCCCTGACATTAGAGGTCCTATGTCTGCCTAGCACATAGTAAGCTCTAGGTGCCAGCTCTAGTGTCAGACTTAATGAGTGAATTAATTCTCTTGCATCTCATCCCTACTACCAGGACGGTGAAGGGGCCTCTGGTTTTCTCCCGCCTGATCTATTTCACTACTTTCCTAACCCACTTTCTCATTTTGTGTCTGCCCCAGACATTTCCAGATTTGATTGCCAAGTTCATTTTCTTAATGCAGATCTTGGGACCATGTCATTTCTTACTTAAGAACTTTCACATTGCTCACAAAATTAAACCAAACCCATGAACCCGGAATGGAATTCAAAGTCCCATCAGGAAAAATCCAATATTTCCTGCATGATCTTTTAAGATTCTTATATAATAACCCAAGACCCAACCTGCCACTCCATGGCGTTCCACAACGTCTGTGCTGGGGCTCGCTACCTTCTTCTGTTGGAATATTTCATCCTTTAACATGTGCTTTCTGCATAATATCTTTTCCGAATCAAAATGAATGAATAATTTTCAACCTTTCAGTCCTCACAGCATAGTCCATACCACTTGGATGAGTCATATTTCCAGCCTCTTATTGTTGTGAATGGTTGGCCTTATAGAGTGACCTGTTAATAGTTTGCAAACAGCCTAAGAGCAAGACCTATGCCTTGTTCATCTCAGACTCCACCTCAGCATCTGTTTCAATATGTATCTGGTGAATTAACAGTTGTATTGTAAATATGAAAACTTTATGTTTTCTGCTGCCTTAATATGCCTACAAACCGCCTCGGAGCACCCAGCTCAGGTGTCGAGGTGCACCAGTGTGATAAGGTTGGCCTCGGCCACAAGTTGCCCTTCTTGCCTTCCCCTGACGATGACATAGTGACGTTCAAATGCGCCCGTGAGATCCCCTCAGGCCTTTTGCTTGTCCTCTGCACTCTGAGCCCAGTCAAGGCGCTGGCTCTCTCCTGGCTTCTCATCTGCTTGGTGGAGCTCCCCTGCTGCTCCCCTCCCCACCGCTTATCACCCCGTCTCCTTAGGACCCAGGAATATAATGAACTTTCTTTCCCTTCACTTCTCCTGGGTCCCCTCTGGTGGCTGCACCTGAAGGACTATCTCGTGAAAGAACACAAAATAATAGTTACTGAGCTGTGTTCTGCATTGAAATACTGTGCTTTCACTCATCTCCATCTGAAAACCTCTCCCTTGATTCCCAGGTTCCAATCCAGCTTGGACCCTCCTCCTTCTTCCCTCTGCCAAAGCTGCCCGAGGGGACGATCCAGAGGCAGCCTCCTGCCTCACCTCCCGCTCTATCCTCAGCCCGGTTCAGACCAGCTTCCATGTTGTTCCTCTACCAAACTGCTCCTGCCAAAGCCAACCACAATCTTCTTGCAGCTAATCTGTCACAGGACTTCTCTTGGTACTTTGCTTATCTGATGCTTCTGTTGATAGATGGTCCCAAATCTCTGTTTTGAACCCAGAACTTACATGAGTTCACATTTCCATGTCTAGTCCTTTACTAGACACCCTCACCTGAGTGTCAAAACCAGTAGAGGGCTTCACAGATATTTACGGAATGAAAAACACTCCCTGAATCTGCTCGTTTTATGGTTTGTATGGTGTTTCCTACCCTATTTTAACAACTATACCCTCTTTTAAATCAATATGTAAAAGCTTACACTCCCACCAGCACCAAAACCATTCTGACACAGCTGCCCATCCTTTACACAGAGGCTTTTGCAGACTGAGACAATTCTGTAGGACATTAGGTTATTAGTTTATGATGTTTAAATCATTAAGACAATATTATTTTTGTGTTTTCCAAAATTTAAAATTATAGTACAACATTAAATATGTTCTCAGACTTTTGGAAACACTGCATAGCCTGAAGATGCGGCCACACCGTGCAGGAGAGTCCCCCTTCCCGGTACTGCTGACCCTTCCGGCTCACACTGCCCTGCAGGAGGGTCCCCCTT
>NW_003852561.1:312562-326483 GCF_000181295.1 Otolemur garnettii | reverse complement strand
CCGGTACTGCTGACCCTTCCGGCTCACACTGCCCTGCAGGAGGGTCCCCCTTCCCGGTACTGCTGACCCTTCTGGCTCACACTGCCTGTCCTGGAAGCTCTCTGAGGGACACGCAGCTTCAAAGGGGTGTGGCTTTCGGTTCTAAGTCTTTACACATCTCTGTCTGTGTAAGCAAGTAGGCACTAAATCAATACCATTTTGAGCCAGGTAGAAAAAGGGTTCAAAACACAAGTGAACTATTTCAAAGCTTCAATTATTCCTGGAATTTTCCTTTCTTTCCCTCACTCCTCTTCCTCTGCCCTCCACCTTCCCTGCACATTTTTAACCCTCTCCCTTCTTTTTAATTTTTTGTCTATTTTCACTGCATTGATAATGGATTGTGCTATTCCTATAAGAAGCGGGATTATTTTTGGAGGCCAGAAAAGTGACCTATTTTTGAATTTTCTATGAGCAAATACAAGTGACTGTTTCCTTGGCCAAAATAGAAAGAATATATAGCCAAGTTGTTTGGGGGAGTCATCCAAGCCAGGTTGACACCAGAGGACTGTGCTATGTTCTTAGCCGCCCCATCAGAGGAGAGCCATTCTGAATTTACGTGTGACCTGTGGTGGACTGTCAAACTTTCTGCACAGCAAAGCTCAGGAGAAGCCTCAGCTTTCCTTCTGCTCCCATCCTTCATCTCACTGTATCCAGCTGGTTCTACATTTGTTAATACACTAGATGACCCCGGTGGATGAAGTACTTCCCCCTCCTTTCAGCTTATAAAGGAAATGTAAAGTAGCCGTTGTTTTAGCAGCACGCCTTTCCAACCCTAATGATCTCCAGCATGTGTTTGTTAGGAGAGCTTGCCCTCTGACCAAAGAAAATGGGCATTAATTAAACCTGCTCTTGTAACTGTCTCAGGGAGAGAAAAACATTGCAATCTTTCATATTGGCTTCAGAGCACTTTATAAGGAGTCCTTGGACATCAAAAGGCATTTATTTTTAGCCTCCAAGTGACTCTTGGAGGACATACTCATTAGAGCTATGATGATGTTGGCAGTTCTGGATGGCTGGCAGATTTGACATCCTCTCCTAAAAGAGCTACACTGGCTGACAACCAAGCTCAAGGCTCCAAGAACCACACAGCGCCAACCGTTTAAGCCAAAAAGCAGAGGTAAATACCTGAAAAAGTTAAAAGAAGACGCGTGCAGCAAATACACCCGCATGCAGGCAAATGAGTCTGGGAGAGCTTTCGAAACCTGAGGTTTCAAAAGCTCTTGCAAAATGTGTCTCAATTTTCACTCTATGCCCCAAACTTTAGGCAAATTACATGCATTGCGCCATTATAGTTGATGCATACACTTCTCTCTCCAAGTTTTCTTAGAGTCCGCTGATAAAAGCCCTACTACCTCACCATATGATTCAAACTATATTATCACATGTCCGAACCTTAGAGTTATCAAAACTGAAGACTTAGTGTCTAATTATCTGGGTCTCCCACCTGCCTTTCTCTTTGTAGGCATTAGCATTCTATTATCATTTAGAAACCTGATGCGGTTCATTTCATATATAAACTTCGAGGACATTTTCCAACAGTAGTATACAAGGAAATTTATGGGACACCCTGAAAAAGTAGAGTCAAAGTCACGTCTAGCATTGTGCTATATTACCAGGTTAAGTTGTTTCTCTCTCTTTCTTTTCACATTCTTAATCTTACCTACCCGCCTGTCCTAAACTTTCTGTTCACAGCTGTCCTTCAATCATCTGGTCTGGCCCTGTATAAACTAACTAAGTCTTTTTGCTCTGACACCTTGGACTCAGTCACCAGATGGCTACAAGCATAAGAGTAATGAAATCTCTGCAATGCCTATTGATGCAGACACCGCCCCGGGTCCTCCTTGAAGCCTCATTGAAGAATATTCTTTCAAAAGTCAGTGTCTGAAAAGCCAAGAGATGGGTATGTTTTTACCAAAAGGAAAATGTTTTCCAGATTATTTCATCCTCATTACTCCTAAGTCAGGTAAGAACTGCTACCAGGAAGGCCTTGGGAGGTGTGCTAAGCATGGCCTGGGCTTAGACATGCCGGTTTAGTTTTAGGAACTGGGATGCAGAGAGGTACGAGGAATTTAAAGATGGAGAGAAAGGAGGATCTGGGATTAGAAGCAAGTGGCTACAGTGGGTGGAGAATGAGGGAAGGATCTAAAGAGGGACCTCCAAGGTCAGCACACTGAGACGGCACTTTGCAGACTGGACTATTTAATAGGGCTGGTCAGTGGTTTGACGTGGGAGGTGCAAACATAGAGTCCACATTGTCCACTCAGTCCCCTGTGAAAGTGGATTCCATCACAGAGCCTCAGGGAAGAGCTGACATCTGTGATTCTAGCCTGGCCTTGGGAAGAGCAGAAAGAAGAAAGGGGCATACAGGAGGTGGCAGGGACAGCTGACCTCTGTGCTGCCCAAACAAGGCCCAGGTGATGAGGGTCAGAGAGACCTGGATTTAATCCCACACAGGTTGCCTGTGAAAACCAGAGGCTGGTTTCTGGATCCCTCTGATCCTGCATTTTATCCACCCTAAAATGAGGATAACCATAGTCCATCTTGGAGTTGTTGTAAGGATTAGGACTAAAAAGTATAAAATGTTCACTGTATGGTAGTTATTATTTTGATGATAATTTTTCCCACTTTTTTTATAGCTGCTAAAATCCTTCAGCCAAGTCTGTGACTCAAAAATAAAAGAAGAAAAAGAAGTTTAAAGGAAATGGCCTTTCTATGCATATTGATTGGTCTTTTAATCCTGGGTCTGAAACTAATTTATATCTTCTCTATTTCTAATTACTTGGTCATTATTTATATCTATTTTATCATATTACGGTGTGTACCAAAGAGCTTATAAAAGCCTTTTGTAGGTGGTACTATAAAATATTTTTTTCTGTTTATTATGCTCCCAATTTCCCCATTCTGAATTCCAGAAAATGATGGGAGTTGGTGCACTTTGCCCCATTTTGGACGCTGCTGCCACGCTCACAGTTTCACGGAGTTGTGTGACCCCTGATGAGAATGATCTGGGGGTGATCAGAGACTGCCCTGCACTCCCTTGCCTTGTCCCCTTTGTCGGCGAAAGTTGACTCCCCTCTGGGATTAGTAGTGAAACAGCATCTGTGAAAACATGGGCTTCTTTTCTTTGTCATTTTATATTATTACCAACTGTGGTATTCATGTCAAAAAGCACACCCAAAAAATGTCTTCACAGCCCACAGGATGTAAGAAAAGAAACTAGCAGGAACAGACAACATTCCCTTTCAGCACCTGAGGAAAGTGAGGCACAAAGATGCCAGTGGTCAGCCCAGAGGCATCATCGCTATAAAACCGGAGTTCAAACCAGGCCAACCACTTTCCTGCCTCCTGAGCCCGGAGGACATGCATTCCCCAGTCAGGTAATCCACAGCTAGTCGCACATCCATGCATGGACACACTCACTCCGGCCCGCCCCGGCTGAGGAGGGAACAGCTTTCGGGAGGCTGTAACCGGCAGAGGGTAAGCAGGAGCCAGGACTTCCCCCCACCCCTGGGAGGAGCAGGGCCCTGTGAGCCTGCGCTCCACTCTGGGCTGGATGACAAGTCCGCAAAAGCATTGAAACTGTGATAGCGTCACCAAAACAGAAACCTGGCACCTCATTTCTGACACAAAGCACAATGAAGTTTAATTTTTCAAAAATAAAAACACCCATAAAGATGCTTCAGAGCTTTTACAACTGTGTCACTCATTTCCTTTCCTCTGATAACTTTTGAAGATTCCACAAAGATTTATATTTTAAAACTTTCTAGGAGTGATTTTTGTCTGTTTTTATTTTTGTTTTGGCTTAGCAAGAGTAAATGGGGTTAATATAGCTGTTGTTAGAGGTCGGAATAGAAGGCCTGACAGTAAATGACTTGAGGTTTTCTTTGTCCTAATGGTTAAGTGCAAATAACTGGCTCTCGAGTTCCCCAAAACACAGGTGCTCACACACATAGAATCATGTTATACCGGGGCTGATAGAAAAAGAAAACATTTATAGCTGCACTAACCAGAGCTGCAGAGCAGCTGATTCCGGGTAAACGGAGCGAGCAGCAGCCTTCGCTGCTGTCGGGCCTGATTGCCTATTTCTCAATGCGGTCATCACAGACACCCCTTACAACTGCACCAAGACAAAGTACTGCTAGCTCTTGCCCGAAGTTCTTACAGGCAACATGAAAGTGAGATTTTACAAAATGCTTACAGGATTGACCGGACATGAAACTAGGAAGCAAAGACTGCCCAGGTACCAATTTGGACCAGCAATCAAACAACAACTCTCTTAAATAATACATTTTTCCTTTCAAGAGCCAAAACGGAATGAGGACAACCTTAATTTGACAACAATCTTAATTTTAAAACAAACTTAGTTTATAGAAAAGGGAATAAAATCCGATAGCCTGAGGAACAATCCTGAGTAAGTTGCATAGTTAATTGTAGACCCTCTTTGATATTGTGTTTCTCTGTCCATCTGAGACTGCAGGCCAGAGGGCAGTGGCACTGTCATCCAGAACATCATCCAGAAGAACATCATGCCCCAAGACGACACAACAATCAAACTTGCTTTTGCAGAAAAACTACACTTCAACCCATCAAGAAATGCACCATTAATTTGACTTTTCCCTCCATCCCCCACTGCCTCAGGTTTTAATAATCTGTTCTGTAGCAACTGTTGTAAATTACGGGCAACCACCACCTTGGAACTTCAATAGCAATCCAGACCAATGCCCACGGCCACGGGCCTGGCGGGGTGCCATGCATGCGATTTTAATGCCAGGCATTAGGAGGCAGCAAATGGCTCGGAAACACAGGCACAGACAAGCGTGTAGGAAGTTGGAAAAGAGACCTGAAGCTGCCAAAGCATGAAAAACAGACTTCATCTGAAACACAAACTTCCAGGAATTTAGATTTGAGAGGAGGAACATTTAGAAGGGGAAGCATGTGGCCTTCACAGAGACCTTCATGAAATTAGGACTCCTCATCCCCATTTCAACATCTGTTTAAAACATCCGACTGTTCCCTTAAGGGTTAAACAAGATAGGACTCGGTTGCATTTAATCTTGTTTTGCTCTTGTTTCCAGAAACAAGGATCTCATGGTTGCCCGCCTGGAATTCTCAGGTCCGGCTCACTTTGGCAATGCCAGCACTAGTGAAATAATGCTCACGCCTTCACGGAGACAGCAGAGCTGACTCTGCCCCACACGGCTTCATTCTCACTAAGGCGTTTGTAGGTTTAAAGTATGCACTGTGCTGACTTATTAATGCCAATTGCTGCATTTGCATTAAAAAAAATACTTGTAGCATGTATTCTAATCCAAAGCATTGTGTTTTCAGGTAACATATGCCTGTCTTATTGTAGGGAGCTAAAAATGGATTTTCCTTTTTCTCAAAGGAGAAAAATATCTCTAAACAAAGCTTTGTTATTTTAATTATTATGCTGGATTAAATGATAAGAAATGTTACTTAAATCATGTCAAAAATTGTCTGGTTTATAATGTCAAAACAACTCTTGCCTCTCTCTACATATTTATTGTAAAGAAATAAGCTCACATAAAGTCTAGAAGAATTTTATTTCAATCAAAAACAGAAAGGTCCTTAGAAAAATACTATTACTGTGATTCAAAACTATAAAAGCCCGAGGAAGACTGTGTGGTAACTGAAACAAGAAAACTTCGCATCTCCAAAGATAGTTCCCTACAATTTTGACAATGTTTATTAAACTGTTGCACAAGGAACGCATAGATTCTGTGCCACACGGGGCTTAGCCATCACAGACCGGGCAGGGGAAGGCAGTGCAGCACAGTGCAGTTAAATCAAAGCCAAAGTAATTCACATCAAATAATGCAAATGCTGCCTGAAATTCACTTTCCTTCAGGGCAGGCATGATAATTTCAAACTTCTCCAGTAACCAAATTTCAGCTTTATCACAATCTACTCGTAACAGTAAGTGAAGAAAACATCACAAATTACTTACTGTTTTTAAGATGTCTATGCCATCCTTCTGAATTCAAAAGGGTGAGGAAGAATCACCACCAGGAGGAAATCTAGCAGGCAAAAGGGGAGAAAACAGCAAATATTAGTTGCCTGAAAATTACTATCTTCGGGTTTTCTTGAGGTACTCCCCACAAGCTCCCAGAGCAAAGGAGAAAAAGGAAAAGTTGGACAAAAACATCACACACATCACGAGCCGACTTTCTCCACCAACCCATGCAGCTCCAAACTTTAAAGCAAAGGCTCAAATTGTTGAGCATCCTGATTGCGCCAATATCCGACTTCGGTATCACTGGTTACGTACACATTTTCAATAAGACGAATGCATCTCCAAAATTATGGTCACTTTAATGCATTATCCAGATTTCCCCCCCTGTTTCTCTCCCCTTCTCCTTTTTCCATTCACATTTTTCTTCCTACAAAATGCACATAGGTCTGTTCTTCCTTGTACCCTGAGTCAGGCCTGGCTTTGAAATGCATTTCAATCTCCCAACACAGACTGCTTTCATTGCATTTAGAGTCCCACTAAGGCCCAGCTTTAAAAGCTACTGATTCTTTTTTTCTTTAGCCTTCCTCACAAAGGAAGGGTATTTTGTAAATTACCAGCTCGTTCAGATCAACAAAAGGTACTTTCATAGAAAGCCCCATTTGATTTTGCTCAAATTTGATTACAAGGATGGAGAAAAGGAAAGGAAGTCAAAAAGAAAAACCCCAGATGGCTTTTTCATTCATCTCAGTGAATGAGCTTTATCTGTGCCTTTTGAAACTGTAGCAGTGGAAAAGCATTTCTGTTGGCTTAAAAAACTTGACAAAAATTATTGGTTTGCCATTTCTCATGTAACAGCCATTGGGAACTGGATGAAAAGACTTTTTCATGGGATCGCCTGCTTGGATCAAAATAATGGAGATTAGGTATTTCATTATAAATTACAGTGGGAGATAGAGCAGGCTGTCATATTAATAGCAACCTGCTCATGGCCTTCAATGGTAGCTATTCTCCTAGACAAAGGACCAAGGGGGTTGTCTATTGAACTTGTACTTTAGGCCTGATCAATTTTCTATCATCAAGGCAAAAGGTGAGATGACTAACAAAGGAATTCACACATGAGTGACCTCATAAGCCTACAGATAAAACAGCTTAAAGAAGCAAAATACATCCTGAAATTATGGATGATAAACTATATAAAGAAGGAGGGGGCAGAGGAGGAGAGTGAGAGAGGAAGGAGCAAGGGTCTATAATTCTCCTCTCTCTTCTTGGCCAAATGGACACATTAAAAGCTACTTGTTTTCAGCTGCAGATAATTGCAACGTTTGCTTTGCAGTGGTCGGCTGTAAATCCTCCAGCCTACTTTTTTTTTTTTTTTTTATCCCTCAGCGCAGTCCCCGTCATTTCATTCACTACCAGCAACGGCATTGTGTTCAAGACAAAGCTGCTACCAAGAGTCACACTTAAAAATAAAAATAAGAAAGAATCTCGCGCAGCCCAGGCGTCCCGACATCTCACAGGAAAGTGTGTGTTTGTTATTTGCTCCAGGTTCCCGGCCTCTGACGCACGCACTTCTCAGAATCTGCAGCAGTTCAAAGTCTGGGCTGTACCTGCGCAGACACAGACCCTCGGTGAGACACAACGGGCGTGCGAGTCCCTGAATGTTCTTTTAGAAAACAGTGATGATAGAATACGAGTCCGAAGAACCCGTAAAGGAGGGGTGATTAATGTTTATACGATCACAAGGAATATTTTAAATTCTTAAAGTTGCCCAAATCACTGTAGAAATTACCGAAATCCTCTCCCCCGTGCTTGTTCCATGGAATTTTCTTACTTTAAAAAAGGAAGTGGGGGAGTATTTCTACCCAATAATCTTAGTGTTCTTTGAATTCAGAGGGATGGTAGAGAAATTATCTTCCAGAGATAAAAACCAAGGTTACCAAAGTAGCTTTTACCTGGAAATGCAGATAGAGTGTAATATTTAATACAAGGTAAAAATGCATGCGAGCAGGATGTATTTTTACAGTGCTGTTTTTTTAAACCAAAGAGTAGTGTATATTATTATTAATGTAAAAAAGACTTCCAACTGCCTAAAAGCTTGAGAAAATACCATAAGTATCACTCATGACAGCAGTTGTCAAAATAAGGCTACATTTTAAAAGGCACCCTTGACAGGTGTAATGACCCCAAACTTGACACAATCAGTCTTAGCACTTGTTCACAGGTTAGCAATTGCTCCCACAAAGTGATAATGGCATAAGAAGTTCATTTATATATGGACCAATAAAATAAGAATATAGTATCATGAGGTATATGTGCAAATGACTGCATATTTGTATAAAATTGCACTGTGTTTGTTTTTAAGAAAACCCTGGGTCCTTGGAATCTTAACTATTCAGGGAGGTCTCAAATCCAAAGTCATTAGAGAGGAATTAAATCACACTGCGATGGGAGTCAGTGAGCACCCAGGCTTTTCCTATTATTGGTATAAACATGGTCATATGAACTTTCTGTGGAGCGCTTGAAGAATATGCTTTCAAGTTTAAAGTCCTAACTTTTCACCTATAATTCTAGCACTGTGGGAGGCCCAGGTGGGTGGATTTCTTGAGCCCCAGAGTTCGGGACCAGCTTGAGCAAGAGGAAGACCTCCATCTCTACTAAAAATAGAAAGAAAAAAAATCCAGGCATTGTAGCAGTCACCTAAAGACCCAGCTACTCAGGAAGTTGAAGCAGAGAATCACTTGAGCTCAAGAGTTTGAGGTTGCTATGAGCTGTGATGCCAGAGCGCTCTAGCCTGGAGCAACAGAGTGAGACTGCCTCCAAAAAAAAAAAAAAGTTGTCCTAGTTATTCCACCTCCTGGAAACTTCCCAGTACAAACCATCAGAAATACAGATAAGTCAGATAGGGTACTGATTCAGATTACAAATTCAGAGGCAGACTAGCAGTGTAACAACTATAACTTGACCAACTTTAAATTACAAGCTGTGACTGGTTTTGAACCTCCCTGTGCCTCAGTTTTCTGACCTGTGAAACGGAGATCTCAGCAGTGTTATGTAAAGCATTAAAGCACTGACTGGTACTGAATAAGTAGATATTACAATCGTTGTACACGCCTCAAATCTAGAGAATTAAAGAAATTATAACAAACAAATACAATAGAATGTAACATGCCTATTAAAGATCATGTTTTCAGAGAACCCATCTCTACAAAACATTTAAAAATTAGCTAGGCATGATGGCATGCACCATAGTCTCAGATACTTGGGAGGCTGAGGGAGGAGGATTACTTGAATGCAAGAATGCAAAGCTGCAGGGAGCTATGCTCACACCACTGTACTCCAGCCTGGGTGACAGAGCAAGACCCTGTCTCTAAAAAAGAAAAACAAACAACAACAACAACAAAAAACAAGATTCTTAGTAACATGGAAACATATTCATAGTAAGTGACAAAAATAATGTATACATTATATGATCTCAAATACACATAAAATATATATTAAAATAGTATTTATTCTTAGCTATGTAATTTCAAGTAACTTATTTTTCTTTTATACTTTTAATTTTGTGAAAAATTTTGGATTATTTTTCAAACTCCTATCTTTTCTGTTTTTTTCCTGAGATAGTCTCACTTTGTCACCCTCAGTAGAATGCCATGGCATCACAGTTCACAGCAACCTCAAACTCTTGGGCTTAAGCGATTCTCTTGCCTCAACTCCCCAAGTAGCTGGGACTGCAGGCACCCACCACAACACCCAGCCCTTTTTTGTTGCAATTGTCATTGCTGTTTAGCAGGCCTGGGCTGGGTTTGAACCCACCAACCTCAGTGTATATGGTTGGCACCATAACCACTGAACCACAGGCGCCAAGCCTCAAACTCCTATCTTTAAATGACTTAGTTTCTGAAGTAGGTAGGGCACTATTTGCTAACAGTGTATGCTATTTGGGGGTCAAATGAGGTAGGCCAGGCCAACGGGAAAGTCAGAGTCTTTGCCAAAGCTCACTTTGGTGCTCAGCACTAAGATCTAGAAAGGAGATGTATTTCCAGAAAGAGAAAGTGAGCCAAATTCTGCAATGCAAACAAGTAAAATCCAAACAGAATGGATTTAAACCCGAAAAAGCTGCATCTATAGCCCCAGCTACTTGGGAGCTATCACTTTAGCCCAGGAGTTCAAGATTACTGCGAGCTATAATCACACCACTACATCTGACAATGAAGAATCCAGAGAAATGACTCAGAAACCAATGTGGGAAGACAGATGCACACCAACATGAAATCAACAAAATTAAGAGTTGGGTTTTTAAAAAGATAAACATAACAACCAAAATATACAGGCTGCATCAGACACATAAGCTGTAAACCAATCCATTAGGGGTGCCGGACAAAACCAACAAATCATAAGAAGTTTCAATAACAGGCCCTAAGTAGTGACCTAACCAATGGCCAGGTTGGCATCTAACTAGAAGGACTGAGTCGCATCCAAAAGAAGCACCGTCTGCATGAATTCTACAAAAGGTGGGGTACAGGCCAAACGTGGGCTCTTGTCCCTTCCTCTCTTCTGATTTGGGGAGGAGCTGGAACCTGCAGACCGGAAGGAAGGTGCGGGGAAAACAGAGCTTGCCCCTATTCCTGCTGGTCCCTAGCCTGGGGTGGGGGAAGGTTGGAAGGGGAGACCCTAGAGTGTGTAATCGGGCTGTGCGAGTGCTTCATAAATAAAATTGACTGGAAAGTTACATAATCTTTCAAGGTATTATCAGATCAACAACGAGGAACGTGACAGAATATAGTTGAAGGTAGAGAGAAGAGAACTCAATTTAGAGTACTTTGTAGATGAATTATGTGTGTATGATGTCTTTGTTGAAGGAAAAAGTATCAAGGTCAAGTGGTAGAATTTTCAAGAAACTTTAATTAATAAAAAGCAAAGGTCAAGAACGTGAAAACACCACATGATTCAGCAATTGCCCTTCTGGGTATTTGCCCAAAGGGCTCTGAAGCAGAGACTGGAAGAGATGTTTGCACATCCACATTCATAGCAGCGTTATTCACAACAGCTGAAAGATAGAAGCAAAAAAGAAATGTCTACTGATGAATGAATGGGTGGGTCAAATGTACGTTGTTAGCATTAAAAGGGAAAGCAATGTTGACGCACACCGCAACTCGGATGAACCTGGAAGACACTATCCTAAGTAAAATAAACCATTCACAAAAGGACAAATGTGGTATTATTCCCCTTACATGAAGTACCTAGAGTCGTCAAATTTATAAAGACAAGTAGACGGGTGTTGCTGGGGGAGGGGAGAACACGGAGTTATGCAGTGGATATAGAGTTTCAGTCTTTCAAGATGGAAGAGTTCTGAAGATGGACAGTGGTACTTGTTGCATAACGATCTGAATGTACTTTAATGCCCCTAAACATTGTACATGTTAAAATGATGAAAAAGGTCAGTTGTATGTTTTATGTATTTTACTATGATTTTTAAAACTGACATGAAAATGTGGCTTCCTGAGTTTATCAATTCTTTTATCTTTTTATCATCTAATGTGACCTAGAAAAAGGAACCCAAAAAATGGAAAGAGAAAGAAAGGGTGAGGATGAGTGTGAGGAAGAGGAAAGCAGAAAGAACGGGAAGGAAAGGGAGGGGAAGGGAGGGGAGAGGGAAGGATACTCTGTGCAGTCAGCTGTGCAATGTGTACCCTTTACTCAGATTCAGAGGAAGCAAGTGGAGGTAAAATCCAGTTACACCAGCCGAGTGGTACACCCCAGGGCTAGGCTCCAATAACTGGGTAGAAGGGATGACATTTTGTAGCTCATCTGTCCAGAGGAGACATCTTTTATTGATTTGCAGAATATCGCTGCATGTGTCAAGAGGTCTTGGAAGAGAGCCAGACTGGTATGTGGACAGACTGAGAACGAGCTCTTAGACTGAATGGTGGAGTGGGCTGTATGCGTTCATCAGTGGATTGGCCACCGATTATCTGAGTAAGCTTCTTCTTGGGACTTTAACAGACACTTCAAGTTTATTGCCTCCTTTACATACTTTTTCCTGCCATGAATACAACCAGCGTTATGATAACACACACACACACACACACACACACACTGCCCTATTACAGAAGCATGTTAGGGAATAGCACCATGTTCAATTCTAAAGTGAAGACATGGTGAGAAATGAAATGAGACAAGATAAACTGGCTTGAGGACTCCCAACGCCATAGGAAACCCCATTCTTACAACCACGCTCTGTGGATGATACTTAACGTTTACAATTCTGACCTTCTACTCTCAGTAATGTCACATTTCAGGTGACCTACTGCACATTTCTATTAGGCTATGGTGCTCAATTCTCAAACCAACATACCCACAGAGCACCTGAATCCTGTTTTAAAAGCCACAAAAACAAAATCTATCTTCCTCTCCTAGCTTCTCTGATTCTATTTCTGTATTATCCAAAGTGCCCTGACCCCAAATCTTGACAATATATTTGAATCTCTCCTTTCCTTTGTGCCTTGCAGCCAATTTACTGGCCCATTTTCCCCTTGCCGTATGATATCCAGACCTTCAGCCTTTTCCTAAAGGCACATATAATCCTCATCACTCTGAAAATGACCCAGTCTCCCCAAGTTCTTTGATAAGCACTCTCTCCTCCTTCTGACATCATTCAGGAAGAGCAGTAATTCCTCCCCACTGCCCCGCCAATCTACTCACCGCTTGTCCACTTCCTAATTGATCCTTCTTGGAACTCTCCATCCGTGGCTTCTTGAACTCTAACTACTTTTCCATTTCTCTAATCCTGCCAATTCCATGTCTCTAGCTGCACCAACTTAGTGAGGAATTCTCTCTCATTCCTACAAGGCTCTTGCTTTGATCCTCTCTCTACACATTCTACAGTCTCTTGTCCCTCTTCAAGATCGCCCATGATCTGTATGCCAATACCTCTCAAATTCACTTTTTAGCAATAGTCCAAAAGCCAGTTCAAGTTCAAATTCAGTTAAAAGTTCTTCATCTTCTGCACCCAACGAGAGAATAAGTGTTAGAGAAGAGAGCAAATACGTATTCCTCACTCTCCATCTTGATAAAAAGTAGCATTTAGCTTTTAGGCAAGAAGACCCAAGCCTATCCATAAAGGTCCTTCAGGCTCACTCTCATATTTAATTAGTCACCAAGACCATTGAATTATATCTAAATGCCTCTAAAGTTTCTCTCCTTTTCAATCGAACTCCTATTGCTTTAATTCAAACCTGATGCAACTCTGACATAACCTCCAAACTGGGCTTCCTCTAAATTTTCAAAGTTCATTCTTGACCTAGACAACACAGTGATGTTTTTAAAGGTGAAATCTAGCCCTGCCACTGCTCTGATCGAAACCTTTTAGTGGTTCTCCATGGTACAAAACTTTGCTACTCAACGTGTCACCTGGAGCTTGTTACAAATGTAAAAGCCAGGGTTCCTCTCCAAGCCTCCTGAATCAGAGCGCCAGGGATACACGATCTCCAGGTGATTCTTATGAACATTACAATTTTAAAAGCACTATTCTAAAGTACAACTACAAAAGTAACCTCACCTGTGGTTCCTTCATATCCTCCACAAACTGGTAATGATATCTTTCTTTTTACTTTTTTTTTTTTTTTTTTGCAGTTTTTGGCTGTGGCTGGGTTTGAACCCACCACCCCTGGCACATGGTGCTGGCGCCCTACTCCTTTCAGCCACAGGCGCCACACCCCTTGTAAGTTCTCTTTACATCCTCGCTTTAATCTCCCTCTGGTTTCTGATATGCAGACCAGTCAGTCACTGATTCCCCCTTCTTCACCTCTAAGCTGCCTCTTAACTCACATCAAGCCTCTACACCAGGCGTCCTCAAACTACAGCCTGTGGGCCACATGTAGCCCACCTAGGACATTTATCCAGCCCACC
>NW_003852561.1:294815-312542 GCF_000181295.1 Otolemur garnettii | reverse complement strand
CCCTACACCTTTGAGCCTCAGGCACCGCCCCAGTATCTTTCTTTTTCTATACGGCAATTCTTTGCCCAAAATACCCTTCTCTACTTCACCTGGCAACATCTGACTCATCTCTCCAGGCTCAGCCTAAATGGCACATCCTCTTACAGTGTGTCAAGACCAAAGCTTTATGTCAAGAGAAAAGCAAATAGAAAATAATAGCATATAGAAACATTAAATTACCTCTCCATGAGAGCCTTCCTGGAGAGGGCTATATTCTCCATCTTTGAAAACCCAGGTCAGCGTCATTAATATTTGCTGGCTTAATGAATGACAGAGCTGATGAAATGTGTCCAATATTGTTCAGAACAAGACAAATGGTTCCTGACGTTGAGGCAGTAGCACCAAAAGGTTGGAGCTGTATCTTTGGCGAGTGGTCCAAGGTCTAAGAAAAGACTCTGGGCTTCAAAGCTACACTGACTTCAAATTTAGATCTCTATTTTGTCACTTTGGACAACTTACCTAATGTCACAGTCTTAACTTTTTTGTCTGAGAAACAAGGATATCATATTTAACTTTCTGGGTAGTGAGATAGCATTGCATAAAGTGCTTAATATGTTACCTGCAATACAGTAAATGTGCTGTAATATTTGTGTTGGTTAATAATTAAATACAATAATATCTAGCACATACATGCCACACTGAAGGCACTCAAGGACAGTAGTTACAATTCTATTGTGATTTTCAATATGACAGAATAACCTACTGAAAATCTAATTTCTTATTTTATCTTGGATATAAAAATGGGACCCTCCACATTCCTCACAGGAGAGCATTTTGATTTACTGGTTTTCTTCCATAATACACATCACTTTTAACTACTATATGGAATTTACTTGTATGTTACATTTATGATTTAGCATCTGTCTCCCCCTTACTAGAAAACAAACTGCATAAAGTTAAATATAATAATGAAGATGGGAATTGTCAAATAAGCCTTTATGTTCTTCAAATCTGAATTTGCCTTAGCCTGACAGGGAGTTAAGAATCTTTCCTGGTGAAAAAGAAAAGAACTATGTGGAATAGGCCAACCTTAAAGAGAAATCCTAGGTCCATAGATTTTATGCTAGATTGCTTCCGAGGGGTAAACACAACGGCTCACAGGTGCTTTGCAGTCTACCCATACTTCTGTCCTGAAGAAAATTCATTTACTGTTGCCTGCCTTGAACACACTGAAATATTGGTTGAGATATTATAAAAATGTAAAGCCTTATTATTGGTACTCCATTACTAACAAATAGGAGTCATTTGAACATAAAATAGTATCTTTTAAAAGGGTTTGTCAAAGAAATATGGTAAATAAATCTGATGATATAGATGTGCTTAATCTATAAGAGAATATTTTAATAGTTATAGAAACATTAAATTTCAAATATTTGCTATGCTAACTAAAACCATTCTATCAATAATTAAAGTAGGTCCTATGAGATCTCTACTTGACAAAGTTTCTTAATCTAGTTTAAAAGGCTCTAATACTTCAAAGTAAAAAACTGACTTCCTTGAAAATGTTCTATAACTCAAACCATGTAAGTCAATTATGCAATCAGTCCAAATTAGCAAAGAATTAACTGTTCTAATCAATGTTTAAACACTTTTATTTACATATGGCTATTAGTGGGACTAATCAAGGCAGAGTTATTTAAGCAATAAAATGACTTTGGTATTACAAGCAAAATCAAATTGATTTGCAAACACAGATCGCTATATAATATTCTAGCTACATATATGAACCCTGTGGTTATAGACCCTAGGTAAAAATTATTTTCTAATAGGAAGAATCATGGCTGATGTTATGAGTTACAAAACCTCTTTCATTGTTACCTTAAAATGCTTATGTAATTCCTAATCTCTCCTACTCTCTCAGACTCCATATCTAATCCATCAATAAGCCTTGTTGGTTTTACCTCCTATTTTGGTAAAAAAAAAAAATATATATATATATATGTATATATATACACACACACATGCATGGCTAATATGTGTACTTCTCTTATATGTTTCTGGGGTCCTCGTCCATATATTGTCACCTATGTCAGAATGGGGGCAATGGCCAATGAACTGACCTATCTTATTACAACGTTCACCTCTAACAATGTTCACCTCCCTCCTCAGTCTTCTTAATGCCATGAGACCAGACCTCTTAAGAGTGACATCAACAAGATAGTGGAATAGGATGCCCTGGATCCTCCTTCTCTACAAACACACCAATTCAGCAATAATTCACAGGTGAATTCTATTTTTGAGAAATCAGAAATTGAGAGGCTCCTGTACCCTGGGAGAATGCAAAACCAGACTGATTGAAGCCACAGGGAGATTTGGGAAACCTTTTTCCAGAGAACTGCAGTGACATACAATCAGGAAGTGACCCCCTAACCCCTCTTTACCCAGGTGAGGAAAGGGATCAGTTCACTTGTTCAGTGGTGCCCGATTTTTCTGAGATTACTCCCCAGAGGACCGGCTTCTGTCCTCTCAGTTTGGAGCTCTGACAGGTCTGGTACAATCTTGCAGCCTGAAGGAGAATGAAAGTGGCAGCTTGTGCTGATAGAAGCCATTTATCCCTCCTTCTACTCAGCACAGAGTGAGCACATTAAAAGTCTCAGCTCTCAGTTTCCCCTGAGAAGGGAAAGGGTTGATCCATGTTTCCAGGGCCCTAACGTCTCTGGAGCTTCCCAAAGAACTAGCAGAGTGTAGCTTCCCAGGGGATATGGGTGATAAGCAAATTTAATAAAGTTGCAGGATACAAAACTACATACAAAAATCAATAGTATAAAAATCTATATACTGACAAAAAACTATTCCAAAAAGACATTTAAAAGATTTCTTGTGTTTGTGGATTGGAAGAATTCACATAATTTAAAAGCCCATACTACCCAAAGCAGTCTACAGAATCAAAGCAATCCCTATAAAATTCCAATGACATCTTCACAGAAACAGAAAAAACAATCTTAAAATTCATAAGGAACCACAAAATACTCAAAAAAGCCAAGAAAATCTTGAAGAAGAACAAAGTTGGAAGCATAACACTTCCTGATTACAAAATATCCTGCAAAGCTATACTAATCAAAACAGTATGGTACTGGCATTAAAAACAAATATACAGAACAGAAGAGAGAGCCCCGAAACAAATCCACACACTTAAAGTCAATTATCGTCAACAAAGCTTCAAGAACCCACCATGGGAAAAAAAATAGTCTCTTCAATAAATAGCATGGAGAAAACTGTATATTCTTCTGTATTTGGAAGAATAAAATGGACCCTTACCTCATACTATATATAAAAATCAACTCAAGTGAATTAAAGACTTAAACAGAAGAGTTGAAATGTTACTGGAATAAAAAACAAAGAAAAAGCTTCTTAACCTTGGGTGTGAGCAATAACATTTTGGTAAGACCCCAGAAGCAGAGGAAACAAATAAACAACAACAACAACAAAAAACCAGAATCAGTGTGATTGAATCAAATGACAAGTCTTCTGAAAAGCAAAGGAAACAGTCAATGGAGCAAAGAAACCATCTATGGAATGTGAGAAAATATTTCCAACTGTACATCTGTTAAGGGGTTAATATGCAACTCAATAGCAATAAAACAAATAAGCTAATGTTTAAAATAGGCAAAAGACCCCAATAGACAATTCTCAAAAGAAGACACAAATGGGCTCAGTGCCGTAGTACAGTGGTTGATGCACCAGCCACATACACTGAGGGTGGCAGGTTCAAACCCAGCCCAGGTCAACTAGGTCAACTAAACAACTGCAACAAAAAAATAGCCGGGCACTGTGGTGCAGGCCTGTAGTCCCAGCTACTTGCCAGGCCAAGGCAAGAGAATTTCTTAAGCCCAAGAGTTGGAGGTTGCTGTGAGCTGCAATGCCACAACACTCTACCCAGGGTGACATAGACTCTGTCTTAAAAAAAAAAAAAAGACATACAAATGGCCAAGAAGTATATGATAGAATGTTTAACATCACTAATCATCAGGGAAATGCAAATCAAAGCTGCAATGAGATTAGAATGGCTATTATCAAAAAGACACACAAAAAACTAGTGTTGTGTGGATGGAAGTGGAACACATTATTCTTGGTAAAGCATAACAAGAATGGAGAAGCAAGAATTCAATTCTAATATGAAGGCAGTAGATGAGCTAATACAAGGTGGGGGGTAGGGGGATGAGGGGGTGGGGAGGGGGAGGACTGTAGGGGGTGGGGGGAGATCACAGTGCATGACACACCTCTTGGGGACAGGACACAATTATAAGAGGGATTTTACCTGCAATCTGTGTAACCCACTTCTGTGCACCCTCAATCCCAAACAATAAAAAATAAAATAAAATAAATTTTAAAAACACCAGGAGATATCATATCACATCTGTTAGGATGGGTATTATCAAAACATGTGTGTGTGTGTGTGTGTGTGTGTGTGTGTGTGTTGGAGAGGATGTGGAGAAATTTGAACCCTTGCACACTGTTAGTAGGAAAACAAAATGCTGAAGCCTCTATGGAAAACAGTATGGAGGTTCCTCAAAAAATTAAAAATACAGCTAACATATGATCCAGCAATACTACACCTGCGGGTCTATCTAAATGATTAAAATCAGTGGCATTCCTATGTTAATTACACATTATACTTGGCCAACAGGTGAAAACAATCTAAGTGTCCATAGACAGATGAGTGGATGAAGAAAATGTGGTGTGCACTTATAGTGGAACACTATTTGGCCTTTAAAAGGAAGGAAATTAATTATGTGTTACAACCTGGATGAAGCGTGAGGACATCATGCTAAGTGAAATAAATCAGTCACAGGAAGAGAAATACTTCATGAGCCCACTTAGATATCTAAACCCACAGAACCAAATTCATAGACTCAAAGAGCGGAACACTAGTTGCCAGAGGCCAGGAGGAGGGAGAAATGGGGAGCTGCTAATCGTGTGGCATAAAGTTTCTGTCCAGCGGGATGAATAAACTCTGCTGGGCAACACTGCTCCTGTGGGCAACAGCAATTTGCAGTACACTCCAAAATTTATTAAGAGCATAGATCTCACGCGAAGTGCTTTTACTGCAATGAATTTAAAAAGCATGTTCTTAAAGGTAAAAAACTCTTCTATTCTTAAAACTTCACTGCTTAAATCTTCTCAAAGCCTTCCCACTGCATTTAGGAAGAAAACCAAACTTCTTCCCGGGACTTTCACTTCCTGCGTGACCTGGGCGCTGCCTGTCCCTACAAACACATCTCCTACAGCTCCTGCCCTGGCCCACTTCCCTCTTGATGCCCTGGTACTTTGTGTCTTCATGTGACACATAAACACGTGCTTCTGCCTGGAACGTCCTTCCTGGTGCTTTTCTCATGTCTGGCTCATTCTTATTCCGCCAGTCTCTCCTCAGAGTCCACGGCTCAGAAAGCCTTCCCTGCTGTCCCTCACTCATCCCTGACCTTGAAATCTAGCTGGCTGTTCTTCATCTCCTTGTAAGAATGTCGTTTTGGCTTTCATGATACTTGTGTCAATTCAGTGTTATTTTATTGATTTATTAAATTGTTGATCTACCTTTCAATAGATTGTAAGTTCCACCAGGAAGGAACGTGTCTGTCTTATTCTCTGCTGTGCCCCAGGACTGAACGCAGGGCTGGGCAGGAGCACAGCAAACACACCCTAAATGAATGGATAGCGCAAAACCGTGATCATCCTCTGATTTCAAAGGTGATTTGTCAAAAACGTGTCTGAACCTCTATACCACACAATAAAACTGAGAAATTCAAATATTGGTTTAGGCAATTCGATCAAATGTTTGCTTCTTTCAGACAAAAATAATGAGACACACCCCAGACAGAAAGCCCTTCAGCAATCCTTCCAGGTCCTATGTAAAAAGAAGGGCCAGTCCTGCCATTTAAGAAGGAGAACCAGAGGCGGCACCTGTGGCTCAAAGGAGTGGGGCATCGGCCCCATATACTGGAAGTGGCGGGTTCAAATCTGGTCCTGGCCAAAAACTGCAAAAAAAAAAAGTTTAAGAAGGAGAACCAGGTTTGAAAGATGGTAAGTCAAGGGATCCTGCTTAGATGCAGACATAGATAAGATGACATTCACACTGGACACACTGGACAGTGAGGGTGGTGACGATGACCATGATTGCAGAATCCGGAGGGCACTTGGTATATGTGCTGGACACTATTCTAAGAGCTCTGAATATACTGACCCCTTCAATCCTTACAACAGCCTCACTACTATCTCTGTGTTACTGATGAGAAATTCCAAAACATAAAGTAAAAGTTAAGCCGTTTTCAAAAGGTCAAACAACTAAGAAATGTGAGAGGTAAGATTTAATCCTCAGTACTTTGATTATAAATGTCCACATTCATTTCTAAGTATATAAAAATGTTTTACAACATCCCAAGAATACAGTGTTTCTTGTATGGTATTAAACATAAAATGATGAAAATGTAACTATCAGGCTTTTGCAACCTAGGGGGCCTTCGTGTGTTTTTCACATTAAGAAAACACATTTGATTCTCAATAATAAAACTATTGTTTTTAACAGGATGAAAAAAATTATTTCAATGAATCCAAAAACTTCGATAAAATGGACAAATTTCTTGAAAGACACAAACTATCAAAGCTCACTCAAGAAGAAACAGATGACATGAAAATCCCCATATTTTCCTTTTACTACAAGGACAAGAATGAGATGCTCTTGATTTGTCCCAGAACAGCAGAAAACTCAGAAACAGATAGAACAAAGCATTCTAAGGCCAGACCAAAGACACACGGGCAAGCAAGAGGGGAAGGGGAGACAGAGAGAGGGAGGCTAGCACTACTGGTGTTTCTATTTCAGAATGTCACCAGCATAAAAAAAGTTATATTCAAAGGAATTTGGGATAAGCAGTAAGTTTTAGGAGATAGTGCCATCTTAGTTTCCTGTGACTGCCATAAGAAATTACCACAAATTTGGTGGCTTGAAACAACAGAAATATGTTCTGTACAGTTATGAAGGCCAGAAGTCTGAACTCAGTATCCTGGACCAAAAACCAGGTAACGGCAGGCCTGTCCCCTCCAGAGATCCCCGAGAAGAATCCATTCCTATCTTTTCCGGCTTCTTGTGGCTGCCAGCATTCCCTGACCAATGGCCACATCACTCTTGTCTTCAAGGGCAGAATCTTGAAATCCCTGTCTGCTCCGTTTCATATCACCTTTTCCCCCACATGTGTAAAAGCTTTCTCTGCCCTGCTCTTATAAAAATACATATGATGGCATGGAGGGCCCACCGAGATAATCCAGGATAATAGCCCCATCTCAAAATTCTTAATCATGTCTGTAGATACCTTTTTCCCGAATAAAGTAACTTTTACAGTTTCCAAATATTAGCATCTGATATCTTTGGAGAGTCATATTTCAGCCCACTGTAAGTATTAAGTGCTCCCATGAAAAAAAGTAACTAATCTTAGCACAGACCAGTGAGACGCAGAACACTGTGGAACCCACAGAAGACCAGTGGAATTCAGCACAGGAAAAGAGATCTCTCTTGGACCCGAAGACAAATCACACTTGTCTAAATGTTTTCCTAATGCTTTAATGAGAGATAATTAAAAATTAAAGCCAGAGTAATTACAACAGTTTATGCATAAAAGTTTTGCTTAATTCTATTGTGAATTGTATCTAATTTCATTCCATAACATGGATTCAGTCAATCTTGAATAATTCCCTGCTGTCTTTATAGAATTGTAAGCTAAAGTGCCAATTCAAATGTGCAGAAGACAAAAGAGGGCTTCCCTTTTATACTCTAGTATAAAAGGATGCCAGGGAGATGCTCTGATGGACAGGCCCATATAAGCAGGAGGAACTGACTGACAGAGGAAGAATCCCCAAAGCAAGGAAGTGGCTACCACAAATGAGGGAGAAGTACTGGGCACCTCCCCAAAGGGAAAGAAGTCATTGTATCAAAACACACCTGCACCTGAATGTTTATCACAGCACAGTTCACGGTTGCAAAGATGTGGAATCAACCTAGGTGGCCCATCAGTCCATGAGTGGATAAAGAAAATGTGATACACACACACACACGTACGTACACCATGGAGTGCTACTCAGCCATAAAAAGGACCGAAATGATGTCTAGGGTGCAGCAGCTAGGATGGAACTGGAGACTATAATGCCAAGCAAAGTGTCTCAGGAACGGAGAGGCAAACAGCATGTCTTCTCCCTAGTAAGTGGGAGTACACGGTCATTCAGTGGTGTAAAGGACACTGAACACGAAGAAGGGGAGAAGGTGGGAAGGGGGTGAGGAATGAAAACTCACCTGTCAGGTGCAATGCACACTATTCTGGTGACATGAACACTACAAGCTCTGACTTCTGCATCATACAAATCATCCATGTAACACGTACACTTGATATTTTGAAATAAAAATTGTAAAGAAAAAAGGGGGGGGAGGAAAATGCATTAAGCAGACAAGACCCACTTGGCTCTGTGCCTGCTCCTGTTACAGCAATCCCAAGCGAGCCCACTCACAGATATAACAGAAAGGAAGTACATCTCACTCTGACCCCAGGCAAACAGCCCCACTGCTGCAGACTTCTGCAGCTGGCCAGCAGTTCAGGATCAGAAGGTGACGTGGATTTGTCTATTATTATTGAGCATTTCAAAATGAGATGACGCTCTGTGTACTGATGTGAAATGTACGAAACAGATTAAGTAAAAAGAGTAAGAAGCACCACAGCATACCTAGGAAGAGCCCTGATTATATTAAACACAATATTTGCATGAAAGTGTCAGAGAGGATACTCAAACTGCTAATATTTACTTCTAGGGAAAGTCAGGAAAGACCATCCCTTCTTTTTAATACTTTACTTTTTTAAGTGGGCAGATACTACTATTTTAATAAAAAAAATGTTTACAAAATTTTTATTTAAAAATTCTGATGGCTAGGGTTGATTTTTTAAAAGCCAAACTCTGTTTAATCACTCTCACTATGGTAGCCTGCTCTCTGGGTCAGTTTTGTTTCTTTTCTGCATGGATGCTAAACCCAAATCGTAAAAGTTTACTAAGCATCTTGCTCTCCCTAATCTGTATATGAACTTTGGACTTTGGGAGGCTGAGGCGAGTGTATTCCTTGAGCTTAGGAGTGTGAGACCAGCCCAAGCAAGAGCAAGAGCAAGACCTCATCTCTACTAAAAATAAAAATAGAAAAAGTAGGGGCCAGGGGCTTTGGTTCACACCTGTAATCCTACCACTCTGGGAGGCTGACATGGGCAGATTGCCTGAGCTCAGGAGTTTGAGACCAGCCTGAGCAAGTGCAAGACCCCATCTCTAAAAATAGCCCAGCACTGTGGTGGGCGCCTGTAGTCCCAGCTACTCAGGAGGCTGAGGCAAGAGGATTGCTTGTGCCCAAGAGTTTGAGGTTACCATGAGCTATGATGCCACAGCACTCTACCCAGAGCACCAGAGTGAAACTTTGCCTCAAAAAAAAAATCCATATATTAAATATGAATTCTGCAATAATGTTAACATTCTATCCATTATTGAAAAGACATTTGTTGAAAGATCCAGCAATGGTGCTCCTTTCTTTCACCATGAAAACCTGCATACAGTTGTTTATAACAGCTTTATCCATAATTGTCAGAACTTTTGTTACAGTCAGTGAATCTACATTAACACATCATCACCCACAGCGCACAGTTTACACTAGGGGTCCCTCATGATGTTGTATTTATTATGGATTTTGACAAATGTATAATGACAAGATCCATCGTTATCTTATGGGATAGTTTCACTGCCTAAAAATCTTTTGCGCTCCACCTGTTAGTCTTTTTCTTCTCTCTAACTCCTGGAACCACCATTCTTCTTACTATGCCCATAACCTTTTTCAGAACGCCGCATAGTTGCAATTGTATAATGTGTAGCCTTCGTAGATTGGCTTCTTTCACTCATACATACACTCAACATTCCCCCACGTCTTTTCAGGGCTTGATAGCTCATTTCTTTTTAGTACTGAATAATATTGTATGGTATGAATGCACCAAAGTTTATCCTTTTATCTGTGCCAGGACATATTGGTTGTTTCTAAGTTTTAGCAAATATGAACAAAGATGCTATAAATATCTTAGCGCAAGCTTGTGTATAGATGTAAGTTTTCAACTCATTTGCATAAATGCAAAAAAGTGCAATGGCTGGGATCATGATAACAGAATGTTTTTGTAAGAAACTGCCAAACTGTCTCCCACAGTGGCTGCCCCGTTTCGCAGCACCCCCGGGAGTGAAGGGGAGTCTTGCTCACCACATCCTCACGCGTATTTGGTGCTGTCAGTTTTTGAATTGGGACCACTCTGATCTGCATGGAGGCGCTCTCGTTGCTTTAATTTGCATTTCTCTGATTGTATATGATATTGAACCTATTTTCACATGCTTGCTTGCCATCTGCATATCTTCTTTGGTGAGCTGTCTGTTCAGATCTTTTGCCCATTTTTAAGTTAATTTTTATTAAATCATAACTGTATACATTTATACAGTTATGATTAAATAAAATGTACAATGTGGTGATTTGACATTCAATGTGGAATGCTTAAATCAAACTAATTAACCCAACCATCACCTCACTTATTTTTGTGGTAAGACATTTATAATATACCCTTAGCTGTTTTGAAATGTACCCTTGCATTGTGCACATTAGGTGAGATCCCACCAAATACCCTCCCTCCACTCACCCTCTCTTCCCTTCCCCTTTCTCACCTCCCTCTTTCTTTCTGGAGTGTCTTTGTGTTTTATCATTCGTATGAATGTGTAAGCATTTATATATTGGCTTCACAGTAGATTGGATACTTTTCTTTTCCATTCTTGAGATACTTTACTAAGAAGAATATGTTCCAGCTCCATCCAGGTAAACATAAAAGATGTAAAGTCTCTCTCTTTTATGGCCGCATAGTATTCCATGGTCTACATATACCATAATTTGTCTGTCCATTCATAGGTTGATGGGTGTTTAGGCTGCTTCCACGACTTGGCTATTGTGAATTAAGGCTTAAATAAGCATTCTGGTGCAAATGTCTTTGTTGTAGAATGATTTTGTTCATGTAGGTAGCTACCTAATAATGATATTGCAGGATCAAACAGTAGGTCAATTTTTAGATCCTTGAGAATTCTCCATACTTCTTTCCAAAAAGCAACATTTGATTGCGGTCCCACCACCAGTATAGAAGTGTTCCCTCCTCTCTGCATCCAGGCTAGCATCTGCAGCTTTGGGATTTTGTGATGTGGGCTAATCTTACAAGAGTTAGGTGATATCTCAAAGTGGTTTTCATTTGCATTTTTCTGATGATTAAAGATGATGAACATTTTTTCATGTGTTTGTAGGACACGTACCTGTCATCTTCAGAGAAGTTTTTGTTCAAGTCTTTTGCCCACAAAGAAATGGGATTGTTTGTTTGTTTGTTTGTTGAGACAGAGTCTTATTATGTCACCTTTGGTAGAGTGCTGTGGCATCACAGCTCACAGCTACTTCAAACTCCCGAGCTTAAGCAATTCTCTTGCTTCAGTCTCCCAAGTATCTGGGACTACAGGCACCTGCCACAATGCCCGGCTATTTTTTTGTTGCAGTTGTTTAGTTGGCCTAGGCTGGGTTGGAAACCTCCTACCTCAGTGTGAAGGCTGGCGCTGTAACCACTATATTATGGGTGCCAAGCCTGTTTGTTCTTTTTTTTTTTTTTATCAATTAGTTTGAGTTCTCTGTGGATTCTAGTTATCAGACCTTTGTCAGAAACATAGCCTGCAAAAATCTTCTCCCATTCTGAAGGCTGTCTGTTTTTGTATCTTCTCAGACCATCACAGAATAAAAGTTGAATGCAACAGCAACAGAAATCTTTACACTCAAACAAAATCGTGGAAACTAAATAACCTCAGGCTGATTAAGAAGCAAATCATCAAATTTTTGGAACAAAATGATAATGAAGACACAAATTATCAGAACCTCTGGGATACTGCAAAGGCAGTCCTAAGAGTGAAATTTATAGCATTAGAAGCCTTCACCAAGAAAACAGAAAGAGAGGAAGTTAATAACCTAATGGGTCATCTCAGACAACTGGAAAAAGAACAATCCAACCCCAAACCCAGCAGAAGAAAAGAAATAACCACAATTACAATTACAGCGTCTCATAGTTGCAATTGTATAATGTACAGCCTTCATAGATTGGCTCCTTTCACTCATACACACATTCAACAAAATGAAATCGAAAACAAAAGAATCATTCAGAAGATCAACAAAACATTAATTTATTTTCATGTGTTAAGCAAGCCTTGCATACCAAAGTATATCCCACTTGGTTTGGGGGTATAATTCCTTTTCAATAAGCAAATGTGGATTGCTAATAAATTTTTGATGATTTTTGCATTTATGCTCATTAGATAAATTAGTCTATAGTTTCTTTCAATGTCTTTGGTTGGTTTTAATATCAGGGTAATACTGGCCTCGTAGAATGAGTTAGAAACTATTCTCTGCTTCCACCTTTTAGAAGAGATCATAGATAATTGGAATAATTTCTTCCTTATGTGTTTGATGGAATTCAGTGATCTCATCTGAGTCTGGTGCTTTCTGTTTTGAAACATTATTAATCATAGAATCAATTTATTTAATAGACATATACCTAAATGTTCTATCATTTCTCGAGTGAGATTGTATCTTTCAAAGAATAGATCCATCTCATTTAGTTATTAAATTTGCTTACTCATACCAATGGCAAAACATAACTATAGTTCCGAAAGTAGAAGGGAAGAGGGGAGAGAGAGGGGAGGAGAGGGGGGATTTGGGAGGAGGGAGGGTTTGGGGGGGACCTCACCTAATGTGCATGATGCAATGGTACATTTCAAAACTATTAAGAAATGATGGATGTGTATAATTGTGATGGATGTGTTATTAGTTCAACATAAACATTTCACATTGTGTATCGAAGCAGTACCCTGAACCCCATAAGTGCAACAATGTATAAAGTTATGATTTAATAAAAAATAATTAATAAATAAATAAATTTGCTCTATGTGAGAATAATATAGTAATTTTTTTATTATTGTTCCAGGTTTATTGGAGGGAACAAAGAATTAGGTTAGAATGTTTGCATTTGTTAGGTAGAGTCCCTCTCATAATTGTGTCCCACCCCAACACCTCACTTTCCTAAACACGTATCAATTGTATGAGTCTTTTCAAGGAATCAGCTTTTGGGTTCGTTGATTTTCTCCTTTGAGTTCCTATTTTCAGTTTTATTGATTTTGCTCTAATTTTTATTATTTATTTTCTTCTGCTTATTTTATACTTAATTTGCTCTTCTTTTTTCTAGTTTCCTAAGTGATAATCTTAGATCATCCATTTTATACCTTTTTTTGCTGACACATACCTTTAATGCTACAGATTTCTTTCCCTCCATGCACTATTTTCACATCTCACAATTTTTGATAAGTTGTACTTCTATTTTTATTCAATTCAAAATATTTTCAAATGTCTCTTGAAATTTCTTTTTTAACAATATGTTATTTAGAACTATGTGCTTTTTAATCTCCAACTATTTGAAAATTTTCCAGCTATCTTTCTGTTGCAGCTTTCTACTTAAGTCTACCGTGATCCAAGGCCAGACATTGTGTGGTTTCTACCCTTTAAACTTACCAAGGTGTGTTTTATGGCCCAGAATGTGGCCTATCTTGATGAGAGTTCCGTGTGAGCTTAAGAAGACTGTGTGTTGTGCCAGTTTGGGATGAAGTTGCTTGTAGGTCCATTGCATCCGGTTGCTTGATAATGTTGTCAAGTTAGACTATGTTCTTATTGATTTTTGCTTGTGGGACTTGTCCATTGCTGATGGAGGGATGTGTTAAATCTCTAGCTATAATATTGGGTTTATCTGTTTACCTTGCAATCCTACCAGTTTTTGCAGCTTCACATTAAGGATTGCTGTCTTCTTGGAGCACTGACTACTTTATCATCATGTAATGCCTTCATTTACCCCTGATAACCCTCCTCACTTTGAAATTAATAAATCTACTCCCACTTTCTTTTGATTCGTGTGAGCATGCTCTACTTTTCCCCATCCCCTTACTTTTAATCTATATGTCTTAGTATTTACAGTGGACGTTTTATAGACAACATAAAATTACTAGATCAGATTTTTTAATCCCTGTTGATAATCTCTGCTATTTAATTGGTATATTTATACCATTGATGTTTAAGGTGTTTATTGATATAGTAGGAGTACTATGTTAACATATTTGTTATGATTTTCTACTTATTGCCCTTATTCTTTGTTCCTTTTTTTTTGCCTCATGCATATTTTATTGAGCATTGTTTAGGATTTTATTTCCTCTCCTTTTTTAGAAATTGAATTATACTTTTTTTCTTCACTTTTTAAAGTGATTGCTTAACATCTTTGTTTTGTTTTTAGAAAAGACCTACCTAACAGGTATAATGAACACTATTTGGGTGATGTAGTCGCACTTATAGCCCTGACTAAAACATTATAAAAGCTATCTATGTAACAAAAGCATTTGTACCCCGTCAGAAGGCAGGAGTGCCATGGCTTACCACGACCTCAAACTCCTGGACTCAGTGATCCTCCTGCCTTAGCCTCCTGAATAGCCTACAAGTGCTCATCACTGCACCCAGCTAATTTTTCATTTTTTTTGTAGAGATGGGTTATCAGTATGTTTGTGGGTTCTCCCATAAACAATCCTCCCATCTCAGCCTATCAAAGTACTGGGATTATAGGCATGAGACAGACACACAGCCTTACAGCTTTTAACATATACATATCACAATTAACCCAAGTATACTTTGTTTTGGGGGGGTTTCCCTTCTTTGTGGCCTAGTTTATTATTATTTTTTATTAAATTATAACAGTGTACATTAATACTATCATGGGGTACAGTGTACTGTTTCTGTATACAATATGAAGTACTTTCATCCAAATGGTTAACATAGCCTTCATGTCTTTTTCTTAGTTATTGTGTTAAGACATTTATATTCTACATTTAGAGAGATTCACATATACTCTTATAGGATGAACCATAGGCGTGATCCCACCAATCACCCTCCCTCCACCCAGCCTCCCCCTTCCCCTCCCCTCCCTCTCCATTGTCCCCATGTTCCTGGGCTAAAATTGGGTTATGGCTTTCCTATGAAAGCTATAAATTAGTTTCATAGTAGGGCTGAGTACATTGGATACTTTTTCCTCCATTCTTGGGATACTTTGCTAAGAAGAATATTTTCCAGCTCCATGCACGTAAACATGAAGGAGGTAAAGTCTCCATCTTTCTTAATGGCTGCATAGTATTCCATGGTGTACATATCCCACAATTTATTGATCCATTCATGGATTGATGGGCTCTTGGGCTTCTTCCATCACCTAGCAATTACGAAATGGGCTGCAGTGAACATTCTGATACAAATATCTTTATTGTAGTGTGATTTTTGGTCTTCTAGATATATACCTCATAGAGGAATTTAAATAACATTATTTCACTTCAAGCATATTACAGGTGCCTTGTAATACAAAATAATCTTACTTCTATCCTACCAATCCATGTAAATGCTGTCATTTCATTTTATTTACACATACGTACATACATGTGTCTGACTATATTGTTGCTGTTATTATTTTAAACAAACTGTTATCTGTCAGTTAAGAATAAGAAAACTATTTTTTAAATTTTACCTCTACTTATTTTGGAAAGACATCTGGAGAACACTTAGAGAACTAAAAATAGACCTGCCATTCAATTCTACAATTCCACTATTAGGTATATACCCAGAAGATAAAAAATCACATTACAATAAAGATGTTTGTATCAGAATGTTTATTGCAGCCCAATTCATAATTGCCAGGTCATGGAAGAAGCCCAAGTGCCCATCAGTCCACGAATGGATCAATAAACTGTGGTATATGTACACCATGGAATACTATGCAGCCCTAAAGAAAAACGAAGACTTTACCTCCTTCATGTTTACATGGATGGAACTGGAAAATGTTCTTCTTAGCAAAGTATCACAGGAATAGAAGAAAAAGTATCCAATGTACACAGCCCTTTTATGAAACTAATTAATAGCTCTCAAATGAAAGATACAACTTAATTCTAGCCCAAGAATAGGGGGAAGGGGTGGGGAAGGGAAGGGGAGAAGGGCGGCTGGGTGATGGGAGGGTGACCGGAAAGATCACCTATATTTCTGTCTAACAAGGGTACAAGTGAACTTTTCTAGAACTAGAATATAAATGTTTTGACACAATGACTATGCAAATGACATGAAATTTATGTGAACCAGCTTGATAAAAGTATTTCAAAATGTATATGAAAACACTACACTGTACCCCATGTTTGCATTAATGTATACAGCTATCATTTAATAAAAAAAAAAAAATTTACCTCTACTTAAACATTCTCCAAAACCCTTTCTTTATGTAGATCCATGTTTCTGACCCATATAATTTTACTTCTCTCTGAAGAACCCTTTGTAAACATTTCTTGCAAGGTTGATCTACTCACAACAAATTCCTCAAATTTTTGTTTGTCTAAAAAATGTTGTATTCTTCAAACTAATTTCCAAAAGAAATGCATTAGCTTGCATTCCCACCAACAGTGCAAAAGCACCCTTTCACCACGTCCACACCAACATTTGTAGTTTTGGGATTTTGTTATGTGGGCTACTCTTACTGGAGTTAGATGATATCTCAAAGTGGTTTTGATTTGCCTTTCTCTGATGATTAAAGATGATGAGAAGTTTGGAGAACACTTAAGGAACTAAAAGTAGACCTGCCATTTGATCCTGTAATTCCTCTACTAGGTATATATCCAGAAGATATTTACACTTTACAACAAAGATATTTGCACCGGAATATTTATTGCAGCCCAATTCATAATTGTCAAGTCATGGAAGCAGCCCAAGTGCCCATTGACCCATGAATGGATTAACAAATTGCAGTGTATGTACACTATGGAATATTATACAGCCTTTAAAAAGATGGAGACTTTACCTCTTTTATGTCTACATGGATGGAGCTAGAACATATTCTTCTTAGTAAAGTATCTTAAGAATGGCAGAAAAAGTAGCCAATGTACTCAGTACTATTATAAAACAAATATACAATCACCCATACTTTCATATGAAAGAAAAAACACAACTATGGTTCAGGATGAAGGAGGGAAGAGGAGGGGGAGGTAAGGGGAGAAGGTGGGTGGCGGGAGGGTAATCAGTGGGACCAAACCTATGGTGCACATTGCAAGGGTACACGTCAAATCTATTACGAGGAGAGTATAAATGTCTTAACACAACAATTAAGTAAGTGAGGTGAAGGCTCTACTAACCAGTGTGATGTAAGCATTCCAAATTGTATATAAAATCAGCACATGTGCCACATAAATACATTAATGTATATAGTTATGATTTAATTAAAAATATATACTAAAAAAATAAAATTAAAATATTGTGTTTATTTTTTTACTTTTGAAAGATTAGCTCTCAGGGTACAGAATTTCATGCTGGTTATTTTGTTCTCTCAGCACGTTACAGAGAGACTCTAATCTCTTCTGGCTCCTATGGTTTCCAATGGCAAGTCTGATATAATTACATCTTTGCTCCTCTGTAGATAAGGAGTTTTTTCCTCTGGCTTATTTCAAGATATTTTTCTTCATCTTTGATTTCCTGAAGTTTGAATATGATATGCCTGAGTGTAGGCATTTTTTTTTTTT
>NW_003852561.1:254215-294602 GCF_000181295.1 Otolemur garnettii | reverse complement strand
GGGCTGAATTCGAACCTGCCACCTTAGGTGTATGTGGCTGGTGTCTTGCCACTTGAGCCACAGGCACTGAACCGAGTGTAGGAGTTTTTGTATTTATTCTGCTTGCTTCTCCCTGAGCTTCCTGGATGTGCGATATGGTATCTGAAATTCTCAGTCAGTGTTGTAAATATCACTTCCGTTCCTTTCCCTTTTCCTCCTCCTCCTTATATTTCCATTACACGTATTTTATACCTTTTTCAGTTGTCCCACAGTTCTTGTACATTATGTTTTATTTCTCAGTTTTTTCTGAATTTTTTAAGCTTCGCAGTTTGGGAAGATTCTACTGTCATCTCCCTCAGCCCAGCGAGTCTCTCTGCAGCCATGTCCAGTCTACTAATGAGCTTATCACAGGCATCCTTCACTTTTGCTACTCTGTTGTTTTGTTTTTGGAGGTTTTTTTGGTCTCTAGCATTCCTTTTTTATTCTTTTTTAGAATTTCCAGTAAGAAAAAACGTATTCTTTTTGCTTACGTTATTCATTGATTCTTACATGTTCTCTACTTTTTCCATTAAATCTCTTAGGACATTAGGCCAAATTATTTTAATTATCAGATCTTGGCAGATCTAAGAATGTTGATTTTTCAATTTATGACTTATTGTTTTTCATTTAATAAAATAAAAAAATTAATGAAATTAAAAAATTTTTAATTATTCTTACATGTCAGTCCAAAGACTGAAGACCGTTTTGTTGCTTTTCATGACACATTTTCAAAGTTATTTTATTAGCAGTTGCTCTAGTGATTATAATATGCATCTCAACTTACCACAGTTTGTTTTTGATTAATATTGACATAAATCTAGTAAAATATAGAAACACTGTACCAATATCATTTTATTTCATCCCTTCTCTTTGTGTTTACCATCCATATCTTTACAAGTTATAAGCCCCAAAATATATCTTTAATGTTATTTTAAGCAAACTGTCTTTTAAGTCAGTTAAGAGAAGGAAAAAGAAATATACACTATTTTACACACACAAATGATAGATAAGTAGATAGATAGTCTCTTTAATATTTACACATGTATTTGCCTTGTCAGTGTTCTTTGTGTATTTGGATTCAAGTTACTGTCTAGTGTCATTTCTTTTCCGTGTGAAAGAGTTTCTTTGTGTGTCATGTAAGACCAGTCTGCTAACAGTTAATTATCTTTATTTTTGAAGGAGAGTTGGCTGAATATAGAATTCTTAATGGACAGATTTATTTTCCAGAGCTTCTAATATGTCCTCCCACTATCTTCTGGCCTCCATTGTTTCTAAAAAGTAGTCAACTGTTAATCATATTGTTGTTGTCTTTTAAACCCTGTACATTTTTTCTTTTTTGAGACAGTGTCTCAAGCTGTCGCCATGGGTTGAGTGTCGTGGCAGCATTGCTCACAGCAACCTCAAACTCTTGGGCTTAAGCGATTCTCTTGCCTCAGCCTCCCATAGCTGGGACTACAGGCACCAGCTACAATGCCCACCTATTTTTTGGTTGTAGTTGTCATTGTTGTTTGGCAGGGCTGTGCTGGATTCGAACCCACCAGCTCCGGTGTATGGGGCCGATGCCCTAGCCATTTGATTTTTCCTTGTCTTTGATTTTTAACAGCTTGGCTATAATGTGTCATAATATTTATCCTTACTAGAATTCACTGAACTTGTTGCATATGCAAATTGATTTTTTTTTCAAATTTGTGAAGAATTTGGCTATTCTTCAAATATTTTTCTTTCCTTTTTATTTTTTCTTGTATTTCTGAGGCACACACTACACATATATTGGTATGTTTGATTCCACAGATCTCTAAAGCTCTGCTCATTTTTTCTCTTAATTTTTCTTTCTGATCTTCAGACTGAATCATTTCTATTGATCAGTCTTCAAATTTGATAAACTCTTCTTTTGTCAGCTCAGATCTCCTGTTTGTATCTCATTAGTAACATTTTCACTTCATTCACTCTATTTTTCAGTGACAGAATTCCTATTTAGTTCTTTTTTGCCATGTCTATATTTCTGTTGAGATCCTCTATTTTATGATTCATTGGAAATGTGACTATTGAAAGTAGGAGTACTGTTATACTTTTCTTTAACTCCTTGCACATATATAATAACAGCTTTGAAGTCTCTGTGGGCTAAGTCCAAGAGACAGCGTCAATTTATAGTTTTTATTATAGTGCATATTGGTCATATTTTCTATTTCTTTGCACAACTCATAGTTTTATTTAACTGAATATTTTAGATAATACATCATAGCACCTCTGGATTCTTATCCCTTTTCTCAGTGGTTGCTATCATTGCTGGGATTTGTTTCCTTGTTTTACGACCCTTCACTACTTTTTACTTCTTCTTTCTCCTCTACAATGTAAAACCACTGGTGTTTATACTCAATTTTTTACTTTTTTTTTTTTTTTTTAGTCTTCAGTTATTTTTAAGCCTGGCTTCCTAGAAGCTGTGCTGTGTAAAATAATTTAATGGTCAACCAATTATTGGTTAGCGGTATGCTCAAACACCTTGAGCTAGTAAGAGGTCCATCCTGTACCAATAGATCTATTTGTGGGTTTAGAGGAAGCCCTCAAACAGATTATGACAGCTGGGGGGAGAGGGGAAGGTGGGGAAGAGACAGCAGAGAGGCTAGAGCATGAGGTAGGACACATCGGCCTTGGGACTTGGTGAAAAAAATGGGCCCCTTTTCTGAAATCCAGGGGAACCATTGAAGGGGTTAAAAAAAGAGAGGTGGATTGGATTAGTTTCCCAAATTACCGCAAACTTGGTAGCCCAAGACAACAGAAATGTATTCTCTCACCGTTTGAGCAGCCAAAAGTCTAATAACAACAGGGTAGGTTTCTTCTGGAGGCTGTAAGGGCGAATCCATTCCATCTGCCTTCACATGGCCTCTGCCCCTCTTTGTATCTCTAGATGTCCAATTTCCCTCTCCTTTCTCTTAAAAGGACACTAGTTATTAGATTTAAAGTCCAACCTAATTTCAGCATGCTCCCATTTGGGATCCTCAGCGTAACTGCATCTCCAAAGACCATTATCGCAAAGAGGGTTGCATTCTAAAGTTTTATGTAGAATAATATCTTGTGGAGGACCACTCTTAACCCACCATAGGCAGATTTAGTGGATATGTAGGATCAAACCTGGAGGAAAAGGGTGACTAAGGGTGTTTCCCACAGAAATAGACATAAAAAGGACAAAAAGATACATCCCCAATATCCACCCATGGTATTATAATTTGTAAACGTAAAACCAGGAGACAATATAAATGCCAGGCTCTTGGGGACTTATCATAGACACTGCACAGCATCTGTGCATAGAATATTCTGCAAATGTTGAGAGCAGTAAGTAGATCGATACGCACTAGCATTAAAAGATGTCATCAGTGAACTACAGAGTAAAAAAATTCAAATGACAAACAGTGTATACAGTATGATCTAGTTAATGGTAAAACATAAAAAGTTGGAAGGATATTCAGAATCATGAATGGTGTTTATCTTGTGGTATTAAGTCTGGAGAAGGACTAACGTGGAAAAAACTTTTATTTTACGAATTTGCATATTTTTCAAATATTTAAAACTCCCATGTGTTATTTTTATAAATTAAAAAATAATATGCCCTTTAAAAAAATATTACATGCTTAGGAGGGGGAAAAAACCCAAATTAGCTAAGAAAAAGACAACATCTGACTTTGAAAAAAAATGAGGATCACAATGAAATTTAAAGATAAGAAGTTGAGGTACTACATTTTTAAAATATAATCATAATAGTGCTATATATTGAATAAATTCTTCCAGTGAAAGAAGTATTTCCAAGAATATGTTAACAACAGATTGATTTATAGCAAAGAATACATTGAACGTCTACCATTCACATTGCTGATTTAGCAGGGCTGGACAGCAGGTTTCAGCTTAGGGAAGTGATTACAACAGTCTTACAATTCTAGCCTGAATCACCATGACAACATGAACATATAATTATATACATGCATTGGAAGAAAACCAAAGAATGAGAAATACAAAAGCATGTGGGGATAATTTTTTTTTGATCCTCTGAAGAAAAACACAGAACAGAATTATTTTTTTAAATGTTCCTTACAAAAGAACACTATGTTTGTGAAAATAGTCAATTAAATGAATTTAAGTGTAACATAACTTAAACACTGTGACCATTTCCATCTTTCAGCCCTCTTGATTTACCAAGGCTTTCAATAGCACACTCAGGAGCATTCAAACAAAACTAAACAGCAATAAAGCTTTTCTAAGCTTCCTGTAATTTGAGTGACAATTTATATAATTACAAGTATTTGACAACTTTTTTTATCATTTCTAAATGATTATGAATATCTGCAAGTTTAGAAGATTATATTTTGAAATGCATTTATATACAACCCTGCCATAAAAAAAGCAAAATAAATTAAGCTATTACTATGTTTAGGCTGTTGGTTTATAGCGTGATATATATGAAATAAGAATTTTCAAATAAAGCTAAAAGAAGGGTTTAGTTACTGGATCTAAACACTAGTAGAAGCAGCCTGATTCTCTTTTGTTGGTGGTTCAGATCTCACTAAGTAGAATCATGTAATTAGCCTCATCCGCATGGAAAGCAGCGGAAGGAAGACCTTTAGCGCGTGTGTGCGAACACACACACACAGACACACACACACACACGTATATATAAGTACGAACATCCAGAATAACGGGAAAATAAATGACCAAATGCACCTGAAGTGTATATTCAAACCTGAGGGAGAGTAAGCAAATCTGCCAACCCCCAAGGACTATGGGGACCTTTTTTGCTAAACATTAAAAAAGTATTTAACAGTACTGTGTTGAACATTCAGGAAAGAGATGATCTCTTTTAACAAATGACTCATTAGCTACTTGGGAAGACAGGTGAGTAAGCAATCACTGCAGTGGGGCATCCATAGGGAGGAGAACCATGCATCCCACTCCCCACAATGACCCAATTTGTATCTGTTATTCTAGCACAATTTTTAAAATTAGTGTCAATAATTTCGATCTAAAATGCGTCCCCAGTTAGGCAATATATTATGAGATCACATTTATAGGGATACTATGGGAATTGTGGAAGGGCCCTTAACCCAGCACTGAGAGGTTTCCCTGGAGAAGATGCCACCTGAAGTGAGTCTTAAAAGATGAATGAGTCACCCAGGTGAAGAAGGGGGTGAAGGACCTCAAAGACATCCTTCTAATGGCACCTGTCTCTAGTACTTTCCTAATACAGGGGACTTTTCCTTTGCACTCAAAATTATATAATGTCACATATGTGGGGGATCCTGGTTCCTCAAACTTCCTTAGCAAACCTCTTGAATATTCTAAATTTCAGGAGCATAGCCTCAAACGATGCTGGGCACTTACTCATAATTTTATGTGTGTGTGTGTGTGTTTTTTTCTTCCAGGCATGAAACAGCATCCTGGTAACAGTAGGGACTACAGCCACAACTATGGTGTAGTTAGTACCTGTGACATTTATTAAGCCAGCAGAGGAGGGTGTCAATTACACAGCCCTACTCCTGGCACCATATGGGAAGGCATGTGACTCAGCAGGCCAGGTCCTTCTACGACAGTGATTTTCCAGCCATGTACATGGCCCACTGGTGTGCCATGAGAGGATTTTAGGTGTGCCACAATTAAAGGTCATTTGTGGAATTATTTTCCAGAGAACATCAAAGCACAGTAAGTATATTCTCTTTTACTCCTTCTTTTGATGAACATAATTTAAGTATGCGGTGAAAGTTTATAGGTTCAAGTGTGCTGTGAGATGAAAGAGGTCAGAAAACACTATTCTAGAAGGGTGATCGGGATGGTAGGATCGCAAGTCGTAATGAGCTACAGGTTATCTTCTTCACTGCCACTTGTTAAATTCTGCCTAGAGAAAAAGTTAATAAGGAATGAAACAGACCTGAGAGATGGACAGCGAGTCCTGAAGACTTCCTTTGAATCCCTAGCTGCAACAATGCCTATTCTCCCCGCGTACAGGCCATTTTACAATGCCAGCTTTTTTTATTTCTCTGTGACTATGTAGCAGTAAGGGGGTACGGGGGTGGGGGTGGGTGGAGAAGGAAGATTAGACACTAGTTCCGCCTGGTGACCTCAGTTAAAACTGATAATTCACCTCAGGAATTATCCTAGGAGGAGCAAATAAATGTCAGTGTTTCAAGGTTCTGAACCCTCCCTCTCTTCTTCAAGAAAGAAAACAGTGTGGGAAAGAAGAGTGTGACTTTTGTGGCCCAGTGGGTGTCACAGGGGAACACTGAAGTTGTTTTTAGGTTCTTGTTAATCTATACGAAGAGTGGCAGGACTGGCTGCTCCCTGGACTGGTGGCCAGTTTGGTATGACTGGTCCAAGTCCTGATCATTCTGTGGGCCTTGCTGCTGCTGAAGCTGTAGGTTTTCTCCCGGCAGTGAGTTCTGGTCATCTCCCATTGCTGAACTGAGTCCCATCCCAGCTCTCCACTGGGTCTTCCCTAAGGTATCCTGACACTCATACTTCGACTCTGGTCCAAGCACCCCCTCTGCAGTCCTTTGCTGTGGACTTGGTCCCCTTGTGGTGGAATAAACCCACCAGCAGCAGCCTGAGCCGCCTTCCCCTCCCTCCAGAGAACACATTTTGATTGAACTTCTGGATTCTTGCCACACTCCACAGAATCTAAGAGAGATTCAAGGCACCTAAACTCAAATCCTATCTCTGCCCACCCATGATGAGCCACCATGGGGACTTTGCTATGGCTGTGCAGAGTGCTGGTCATCTCCTTCCAGACTGCAATGAAACCCAGAGCAGGGGTCCTCATGTCTGTGACCCCTTCCCTCCGAGACTTCAGCCTAGAGAGTTGTGCACATCTCACACTGGGCTTTCCCATGCTCAGTCCACCAGGGTGGAAAAGCTTTTCCCTTTTTCCTTCCTGTTTTGCAAAGAACTTTCATATCTAAAAGTCTATGATCAAAAACACAAAGCAAAACAAAACTCCAAGACTAGGTTCACCAAGCTTGCCTCTTCATTTCTTAAAGGGAGAGATAAAGGAATTTACAAAATCCTTTTCTGTGCCAACCTAGTCTCACTTTCAAGCTCGCTCGTTATCTTGCTGTATGCTTGAAAATTCTGTTTTAGTAACAGTTGACTATTAATCCTTTCTTTCTCTTTACACTCCTGCAATTGCTATCCTAATTTAAACCTCTCCCCTGCCTCACCCCTCAAAATGTGAGTGATGTGCATGGTAATTCATTTTTAAAATCCTTACCCTAGACTAATGGTTCTCCAAGCATGAATCCCAGATTAGCAGCTGTTAGAAACGCACGTTCTTGAACCTTACCCTAGACCAAATGAATCAGAAACTACAGGAATGGGGCCCCCAAATCTGCATTTTAATGAGCCCCCTAAGTGTTTCTGATGCATGCTAAAGTTTAAGGAAATCTTATGTATATTTATATTAAAAGAATCTCCTTCAAAACGGTCAAAGCATATACGGTGTGTCTTTCACGGCTCATGCCAATCTTGAAGAGCTCACAATATCATTTTGGAAAGGTCACCGTGGGAAGCCTCAAGGCGTCCTTTCAGAGGAGTAATCACAAGCAAATGGGGGAGGAATACAAGAGACAGTCATCTTTGGACATCTTAGACATAAAATACCTGGGAGACAGTAAAACCTAAAGCTCTCAAATTCTCCATCGTGGCTTCAGGTATCTGGTTGGACATTACCCCGCTACCAGGCATCTCTCGGGCCCAGCCGTTTGCCAGGTATTTTTGGCATCCAGACCTTGTGCTTATTTTCTTTTTTACATCTCTTCCTTCCCCAAAGATTTAAGATTCTGTGTGCTCTCAAACCTTAACTACTAAGAAGAAGGGTACTTTCTAGCCCCAAATTTGCAGGTTGTAAAGGCATGTGCGATACCCAGTTGGCTGAGACATGTAGCACCCAAACACGTAGTTTAGGAAGCCCTGAAGGGGGAAAGCTGTAGCAGGCACGCGGAGCCATAACGCCCATCTGATTCTGGGCTTTTTACTTTCTCCTCGTGATTAGGAGTACTTCAGCCTCGGTTGCACACGCCACAGAAACCACATGTAGCTAACTTAAGCAGAAAGGTGCAACATCAGAATGTTGATTCAGAGAATTGGAGAAAGGGCTGGAGAAGAAATCCGAGTAGAAACAGAAGCAAAGGTAACCGCAGGGATCTGAGCAGCAGGAACTGAGGGCTGTCTCCTCAGGAAATACCCAGCAACTGGAGCCTGAGGTGAAAAGCGTGCTTTCACCTTCTTGTAATTCCATTGGTAGAAGCCGGGTTTTAAGCAGGGACTGGAAGAAGAGGGCGGTGTCCCTTCCCGACTGTGCAGCCATTGGTCACTGGCCGTTGCTGGGCAGGGCAGGGGAAGGAACGCCCCCAGCAGCAGTTCTCAACCTGTGGGTCGCGACCCCTCTGTAACACTGAAAATACATCGCGGCACTAGGAAGAGAATCACTGAGAATCACTGCAGGGCACTGGGCGGAAAAACCACCTGGGTGCAAAAAGAGACCCATCAGCAGACGCCGGTCAGTTAAGGTTTAAAGAAACCGGTCAGTGTAACCCAGCTAGGTTGGCCGGACCCATCCCTGCTGGCCAGCAAGGGCTGGGCAGCAGGACCAGGCCTAGAGGCCGGGAGAGTGGTGCTGTGCCAGTGGCCCGAGGAGTTAGTTGCCGGCCATGGTAACGGAGAATTTTCTAGCCTCTAATACAAACTATCGCTCTATCACGACTGCCTGCCTGTGATCCCTGAATTCATTCTTCAGTTCTGAGACCAAGAACCCAGCAAAGAGAAGAGAAATCCGTTCCCGCTCTCAGGGAAGAGGGTTGCAGAGAGAGGCCCTGATAAGCCCGCTTGATCTGGGGATAGTCTCAAGAGCCTCTCAAAGTTGCTGTCACCTAAAAAGGAGAAATGGAGGCTCAGCGCCTTAGCTCAGCTGCTGGGCCACGAGCCACATACACCGGAGCTGACGGGCTCGAACCCCTCCTGGACCTGCCAAACAACAGCCACAACTACAACAAAAAATAGCCGGGCATTGTGGCGGGCACCTCTGGTCCCAGCTACTCGGCTGAGGCAAGAGAATCGCCTAAGCCCAAGAGTTGGAGGTTGCTGTGAGCTGCGACGCCACAGCACTCTACCAAGGATGATATAGTGAGACTCTGTCTCAAAAAAAGAGAGAGAGAGAAATGGATATTTGGTGAACAGGAAACATCCTTCACAATGTTATCAATAAGCAAGTAACATATTAGCTGAAGTCCAGAGAAGACGTTACTGCTTCAAATCCCACCAGTAAATGTCCAAGTAAAACCAGCTTCTGCCTCATACATCAAACCTCTTCCTTTTTCACAGCACTTATCTGATCTCCTGAATTTAACACAGAAGGGTACTGAGCTCTCCATTAAGGTAATAGTAGAATGATTTTGAAGTATTTCTATTTCTACTGTCTATAAGACTTGGCGTGATCTGTTTTGTTTTTTTTTTAGGAATTATTTTTCACTTTTATTTATATATATTAGTCGTCTTTTTTTTAGACTTTGGTAAAAATATAACAAGGAAAAAAATTTGTTTGCTATTTGTATTTTGTCTTGTGTATTCTGTAACAAACAAGTAGTAAATGATTATGTATTTAAAAAAAAAGAAAATAGTGACTAATTCTCATATAATTTTGACCAAAGTACATTACTTAAACATTAATTTTTAATTCAACATATTAATATGTTGTTTATCATATTGCATCCTCATTTACAAGTGAAATATGTTTGTACTTTCCCTTTTATAATAATATATTTTCTCCAATTTTAATATCAAGTATATCCAGATTAAGTAAAATGATTTTGAAGTATTTCTTTTTCTATTGTCTATAATATTTGGCATGATCTGTTTTTTTGAAATTATCTTTTACTTTTATTTATAAATATTCGTTGTCTTTTTTTTTTTTTGAGACTTTGGAAAAAACAAAATAAGAAGAAGTTAACTGGTCAAAGTGTTCTATAATAGACATACTTCTATCTGACAATGTAAATGTTACTTTCTTTGCATTATTACTATTATTATTGCTTAATAATTCATTGTAGCAATAGTCTGATTTCTTTTCTGAATGTATTTATCTTCTTTCGTTCTTTATGAAGTTTTTGTTCTCAGTCCTTATGTTAAATATTATTATTGTCATTAAATTTAGCCTTTTAATTCCGTGAAGGCAAAAGTGGAAACCTAATATACACATGTATATGTAAGAAAAATAAAATAAAATAAATAAATAGAAAAAAAAAAGCTCGAAAGCTGTAGTGGTGGCAGAGTGGCCCTACTGGTACATTCCTCTTGCCACTGTCCTCATCTTTTTTTGGTTCTGTGACACCTCAGAAAATGCAATGAGATTAAAATAGTTTTAGATTTGCCAGGAACTAGCCACAGAACGTTGAACAGGTTACTTAATATCTTCAGGCTTCAGTTTTCTCATCTATAAAACAAATGGGTTGGATCCTATCTCTAAGATCCTATCTCCACCATCTTTATTTTTGAGACAGAGTCTCACTATGTTGCCCTGGGTAGAGTACTGTGGTGTCACAGCTCACAGCAACCTCAGACTCTTGGGCTTAAGTGATTCTCTCGCTCAACCTCCCAAGCACCTGGGACTACTCCCCACAATGCCGGGCTATATTTTGTTGCAGTTGTCATTGTTGCTTAGCTGGCCCGGGCTGGGTTCAAACCCGCCAGCCTTGGTGCATGTGGCTGATACCTTAACCATTCTGCTACAAGTGCCAAGCTCTATCTCCACCATCTTAGATAATTAAAATAAAAATAAGATCTACTTACTTGTAAAGGAATGTTCTCTAAATATGAAAATTCCTAGATAGCTGATGTTATATCCTCTTGTTCATTATAACTTCTCCAGTGCATGTGAAATGACCCCCCCCACACACACACACACACAAAAGCTTGTCTTTTACCATCTTTTTCAGAATTTGTAATCAAACAACAGGAGATTGAATTTCTTCAGGCATATAAAAGGATCCTTCTAGGTATAATATTTAAATTAAATCTACATATGTGTTTATAAATGTAAAATAGAAGTGTTTTAATATTAAGAATAAATAGCTTTATACCCATCTCTGATTTTTTAATTCACCAAAGGATGTCACAGAGAAGTATAAATTTTTAAACTATAAATGCATCTACCTTTCATGGCACGACGTTAATCTAGCCCTTTATGTGAAACAATACTACTAATTCCCATTAAAGCTTTCATGAATAAAAAGCTATTTTGTGGACACAGAAATCTACTTTTCCTAAATCTCATTTCTTTTTATCTTTGCCACCACCATTCTGCTCTTTCTTTGTGCAAAAGAGTAAATCCTTTCAGAGCCAACAGGCTCAAATACCATAGCGACTGAGATTACCAATACTGACATCCCAGCTGAATAAACAGTAAGGAACATTTCTTCTCACCTTTCACCTTGAAATAATCACAGCAGTGGAAGTACAGGCTCCTTGGTGACAAGTGACAGGAAAATTGTTCCTCACAATTTAGCCTTGGAAATTGACTTCAGTAATGGTGTATAAAGTTACTCTTTTAAAAATAAATTTTTCCAGGAGTAACATCAAATTTAAAGAGAAAAACTTGTATAAAAAAACACAAACTTACTTTTTCATTTATTTTCAAGTGTCTCAAATCTGCTCCTCCATTTTGTACTTGCTGAAAACATTTTCACTTATTATTAATTTGATATTTTTAAAGCATTGGCAAAAAACTTCCTTCATCCTATCATTAATAAGCTATTTGAGAGGCACAGATCAACTCTTTCATTGCTAATGACTCTCATCTCATAACCCCTGTATAGTAGTGCTACATCTTAAATGTTCCCTCCAAAACGTTAATTAAAAGTTTTACTTTAACTGCCACTGCAATGGTATTAAGAGGTGGAACCATTGAGAACCATTGATTAGGTGATCCATTAAGGGATTGATGGAAGTAGGTTGTTATAAAGCAAGTTCAGCCTCTCTTGCTCATTTGTTCATGCCCTTCTGCCTCTGCCACGAGATGACACAATGTGAAAGCCCTCACCAGACAGCACCACGCTCTTGGACTTCCCAGCCTCCAGAACCATAAGCTAAATAAATTGGTCTGTGGTGTTCTGTTACTGCAACACATATGAACTGAAACAAGTAGTGTACATTGGTTCAGAAGACACACAGAAGGTTTTTTTTACTCATCATAATAACTTTAAATTCATTGATAAATGCAAGGAGATATGTAGGCATAAGCCAATGCCCTTCTGGCAGCAAAGACCTAAATGTGGTGAAACAGTCTTCCAAACTCATTATTTTCTCCCTTATCTTCCAATATCCTCATCTTTCCATATAGGTATTATCAACAACCTTCATAACGCCAAATGATAAAACTTTATATCACATACACCTCTTCTCTCAGCCCTTATGTTAACTCATCACTGAGTCTCATAGTGTCTACCTCAAATGTGCCCTCTGGTCTGTAACCCATCTCTGCTACCTTTCATACAGATCCATCATCTTGTGTGAATGGCTATAATGGTCTCCACTCTTTAATCTCCTTGACCTTGTTTTTCTCATTCCATTCACTTAACACTGCTACCTGCTTTTATCCCAAAACATAGTGATGATTATGACAGCCTCCAACTTACCAGGCCTTATGTAGAGAAACTAGCCACTGATACAATGAGGCAAAAGAGATGGAAGGAAGCAGGGAAAAAAATACCCCAATCTCTCTCTCCTCCCACCCTCTGACCAGCTTCCTGGTATTATCTTCCATTGGCTGAATCCTCATGGAAGACAAACAGGATCCTGGGTGCTGAATGTTATAAAGAACAGACCCTAAGGGTACATAGCAGGGCAGAACTGGGAAGAGAATGGATCTGGAGGAGGGGTGGATACGGAGAATAACCTACGCTTCCCTACCTCTTCTTCATCTGCCAGATGTCCACTCAACCTGCAAGATCCAACTCAAAATATACCTTCCCAGGTTCCTCAAATAACTAAAAATAAACCTACCATACAACCCAGAAATCTCACTTCTGGGTATTTATCCAAAGGAAAATTAATCAGTATATCAAAGACATATCTGTGCCCCCAAAATTTACTACAACATTATAGCTGTATATACTACAACAATAACCAAAAGCATGGATCAACCTAGTGTCCATCAACAGAAGAATGGATAAAGAAAATGTGTGGTGTATATATATGCTATAGAATATTATCCAGACATAAAAAAGGATAAAACCTTGTCATTTGAGGCAACACAGTTGAGCCTGGAAGACGTGGTAAGCAAAGTAAGTAACTCACAGAAAGACGACCACATGTTCTCACTCATGTATGAGAGTTAGAAGAACATCTGACCTCATGGAAGTAGGGGTAGAATTTTAGGTATTAGAGGCTGGCAAGGCAGGGGGTGGGGAGGATGAATAGAGGTTGATTAATAGATTCAAAAATCACAGCTGATTGGAGGAGTGAGTTCTTGTGTTCTGTGGCACTATAGGGTGAATATGACTATAATATATGTTGTATTTTCAAAAAGTGAGAAGACGGAATGTTGACTGTTCACAACACAAATAAATAATGCATATTTGAGGTAATCAATACAGTAATTACCCTGATTTGAGCATTGCACTTTATATATGTATACACATCATTACATGTCACATGCATATTGAAATATCACCCTGTATCCCATAAGTATATGCAATTACTATGTGCCAACTAAAAATGAAAAGAAAAAGGTTACCTTCCCAGGCAGAGTGACTCTCTTCTCTTGTTATTTGTTTCATATGTATGTCTATATATCACTTACAACTTAATTTAAATGTCTTAGCATACTGATGGCCTGTGTGTGAGTGTGTGTGTGTGTATCGAATGAATTGAGAGACAAACAAGGGCTCTCGTAATATTTGGCATGAAAAGAAATAATAATAAAAATTAAGTGCCATATATTTAAATCCACAGACTCTTTCTGATACCACACTGCAATCTCCTGTGTCCACACTGCCTTAAAGAAGCATGTGGGATTAACACACACAAATCCAGAGAGAGAGCTCTTTAGTGAATTACCTAGTAGACCAGCCAACTTCACACACCCCAGTTATATGGACTCCCCTAGCTCCCTGGAGTGACTGGGCCTCACAGTTGCTCATGGCATCTGTGTAACCTTTGAACACACTAACATTCATTTCACTCTGTGGCATTAAGATAAATTTTCAACATTTAATACTCACACAGGATGACTTCAACATTCCCACCTGACTTGTAAGGAAGGTAGCATCACATCTGTTCACGTAAACTTGATGCATCATTTTCTCTAAGAAGTATTCTAACAATCTCTTTAGATCTTGTCTCCATATTTGAATGAGGTTGTATACCAGATGAAAAATGTCTGGTAAGGCACATACACAAGATGGAATAATATGCAGCCACTAAGTGACGACATGAGCAAATGCTTATGACAGTTTTATTTATTTTTTTTGAGACAGAGCCCCAAGCTGTTGCCCTGGGTAGAGTGCTGTGGCATCACAGCTTACAGCAACCTCCAACTCCTGGGCTTAAGCAATTCTCTTGCCTCAGTCTCCCAAGTAGATGGGACTACAGGCGCCCACCACAATGCCTGGCTACTTTTTGGATGTAGTTGTCATTGTTGTTTGGCAGCCCAGGGCTGGATTTGAACCCACCAGCTCTGATGTATGTAGTTGGTGCCTTGGCTGCTTGAGCTACAGGTACCAAGCCTATGATAAAGTTTTAAATGAAAAAAGGAAGCTTCAAAATTGAATATAATATGAGATTTCAATCAGGTAAACTAAAACATACTTTAAATGCAACAAAATAATTCATATTAACAGTAGTTATTTCTGATGGTGGGATGGAGTACGACTTTCTTTTGCCTGTACTTTTCTGTGTTTGTTATGGCTTTTTTAAGAGACATCTTTAGAATTTTTAAATTAGTCAATTTATTCTGTGAGTCGGCCTCACTGGACTGCCAAGGAGCAGTCAGTCAACAGACCACTGTGAATTCTGACAGTTTCATGTCATCACAGAGTTTCTTAGGATCAATTTCCATCTCATGGTTTCTAAAAATATTCTGTTCTTAATTCAAGAATAATGGAAAATCTATTTTTAAAGCTAAGAGTGTTTTGGTGAGTTTTTTTGTTTGTTTGTTTTTGCTTTGTTTTGGTGAGGTCTTGATACTGCTTCTTAATTCTGTGTCATACCCATCCCGAGGGAAGAGCAACCATCCAACCCTAGCTCCCGCTAACCTTCTGTCTCACTGTGCTCTAGTTAATAAAGTTCCATGTATTTCCCAACAGGGGACGAGTTAACAATGCTGATCCTGCTATTCATGTATATTGGAGATGAACAACTAAATAAATGGATGCAGGTATTGAGATGGGAGAAAAAGCTAAGGAACATTTGTGAAAGTAACAGGACAGAGATACAGACCCATTAAAAGACAGATTTCATCTTAAATTGATAAAAGGCCTACCCTGCCCTTACGTCCCACCACCACGTCAGCAGGGTTCTGGTGTAATAGCTGTGGATAATCTGAAAAGAGCTGCAAGTCACAGACTGGCCAAATTAACAAAAACCACACACTAAAGGCTTCTGCACCTCAGCTCCTATCACCCAATACATTGTATCCAGCTTTCAACAAACAAGGAAAAAAACATGCTAAAAAGTAAGTAAAAATATAGTCAAGACAAAGCACGAATCCAAACCAGACTCAGATATGACACAGATTTGGGGGTTATCAAATAGGAAATTTAAAACAACTATGATTAATATGTAAAGAGCTCCAGTGAAAAAATTCAAATAATGTAAAAACATATGACTAATCTAAGTAGCAAAATGAAAATTCTAAGAAAGAATCAAAAGGAATGCAAAAAAACAAAAAAGAAGACTAACAAAACACCAAGGCTCGCTGCTGTGTGAAGGAAGCCAGTTTAAAAGGCCGCAGACTGTAAGATTTCCATTACATTACAATTGGGGAAAGGAAAAATCATAGAGACCATAAAGATTCATAGTTGCCAGGAACTTACAGTGAGTGGGAAAATGAAAAATGTGATTTTTAGTGCAGGCGATTTTTAGGGCAGTGAAAATTCTATGTGACTGTAATGGTAGACACATGACATTACACATTTGTCACAACCTATAAGAGCTTAGCCAAACAAGTGACTTTAATGCATTTGAGTTGTTTTTTTTGGTTTTTGTTTGTTTGTTTGTTTTTTTATCATTGGGGATTCATCGTGGGTATAGAGAACCAGGTTATATTGATTATATTTGTTAGTTAGAAAGTCCCTCTTATTATTGTGTCCCACCTCAAAAAGGTGTGCCGCAAATGCTTTTGAGTTTAAATGTCATTTAATAGATTAGAAGTTTCTATAAAGGATTTCTGACTATGACAAAATAATCTAATTGTTATTATAAATGTATGAAAAATCTCACTAAAGGGAGGGGGGAAGGAGTGGGGAATGTTCTGACCTAAGTACCTTTGGAAATGAATGGCATCTATGGGGCTAAAGGCAAAAGAACTGCACATAAGCACCGTGCTTTAGCTAATAAAGTTATTCCCAAGGGATACGAGTGAATGATGCTGATACTATTAGTCATGTATATTGGAACCTAACAATGGCATAAATGGATGCAGGTATTAGGAACCAGATTGCTCACTGCTATAGTGGGAGATTACAGGTAAACCACGGGAGGAGGCAAGAATAAAATCCATATGGTAACAGGTCATAATTGGAGATCTAAGTTGGAACTCATGTTTAGCTTAATATCAATACAGATATAAGTATGGGTATCTTTATAGACAAATGTACACACTGAGTTAGTATGTACACATAGATCTTCTTGCTGAGAAGACCTAAAAGAAATGACACCATCGTAACATGAACACACCTAGCACTCCTAGATGTTGGTTTCTTTTTTTTTTTTTTTTTTTTTTTTGAGACAGAGCCTCAAGCTGTCCCCCTGGGCAGAGTGCCGTGGCATTACAGCTCACAGTAACCTCCACTCCTGGGCTCAAGCGAGTCTCCTGCCTTCGCCTCCCAAGTAGCTGGGACCACAGGCGCCCGCCACAACGCCCGGCCATTTTTTTTTGGTTGCAGCCGTCATTGTTGTTTGGCGGGTCCGGGCTGGGGATTCGAACCAGCCACCTTAGGTGTACGTGGCTGGCGCCTTAGCCAGTTGAGCTATAGGCGCCAATCCTAGATGTTGGTTTCTAATGCCATTCTCCAAATTAAAAGATCTAAGGATTCTTGGAGAAATGCCTGATTCTCTGACTAAGGCAGTAAATGTGCAAGAGAAGCCTGGAGTATCTTATAGTGCTAAGGAAGCATTCGAAGAAAAACTAAAAACAAAACAAAAAAAATCCTACACTGATGAAGAAAGGAACACAAGGGCCAAGTGAAAGATGGAATAATGTTAGCAATGAAATAACTAAAGAAATATTGGATTATTACAAAAGCATAAAATAAATACAGTAGAACTTCCATAATTGACCACCTCCCTACACCGACCACATCAAGTTGACCTAATTTTTGTAGACTGGACATGCACCTCGTGCATGGACAGTAGGCCTAGTTTCTTATATTGTATGTCCACCTCTGTGTGTTGACCAGTTTGTTACAGTGTCCCAGGTGGTCAACTTACAGAAGTTCTAGTGTATGTGGTATCTGATATATTTAAATGCAAATAGTAAGCAAATAGGAAAGATAAGACAAGTCTCCTGTGCTAAAGAATTTCAAATAATTTAATATAGAAACTATACCCTCAGGGACGGGAATGAACTCCCCACTCCTTAAGAGCACCATCTACAAACTGACTTCTTTCCAAAGAATCCACATGAAAAGTGGGAGACAAAGAATGACTTTACAGTAAAGAAACCAGGTGACCAAAGTCAGTCTCTGTAGGGATAAGTCATATAGATAGTATGTACCCTTGACATGATGGAAATGGCTCTTTACTGCTGGTACCTTCTAAAAATTCGTAAGTTGGCTTGGTGCCTGTAGCTCAGCAGCTAGGGTGCCACCACATGCACCAAGGCCAGCAGGTTCAAACCCAGCCTGGGGCCTGCCAAAGAACAATGACAACTGCAACAAAAACATAGCCGGGCATTGTGGTGGGCACCTGTAGTCCCAGCTGCTTGGGAGGCTGAGGCAAGAGAATCACTTAAGCCTAAAAATTTGAGGTTGCTGTGACCTGTGATGCCACATCACTCAACCAAGCACAACATAGTGAGCCTCTGTCTCAAAAAATAAATAAATAAAAACTCATAACTTCAGTTTAATTATGAGAAAAATAATAGGGAAAGTCCAGTGGAAGGCAACCTATTAAATATCTGACCAGTACTTCTCAAAACTGTCAAGTAAGTTGAATAATGGGCAACCGAATAATGTCAGGTGCTAATCCCTGGAATTTGTGAATGTTACCTTATTTGGGAAAAAAGTCTTTGATCTTGAGATAAGAAGATTATCTTGGATTATCTAAGTGGGCCCTAAAAGCCATCACAGGTGTCTTTCTTATATAGAGGCAGAGGGTGATTTAACGCAATGACGTGTAGGAGGAGACCAAGGGAAGACAGAGCAGAGATTGGAGTGATGCAGCCCCCAGCCCGGGAGTCCCAGACCAGCCACCAGAAGCTGGAAGAAGCAACAGACAAATCCCCCTTCAATCCACTGACCATGTGGTGCTGTAGAATTGTAAACTTCTGGCCGCCAGAACTGTGAGAGAACGAATTTCTATTGTTTTAAGCTATTAAGCCTGTGGTCATTAGTAACAGCAGCCACAGGAAACAAATATACTCATTGCAAATAAGAAAAGCAAGATAAAGGGTCATAACCAAGAAGAATCTGAGGAGACATAACCCAGTATCCTGGATGAGATGCTGGCATGGAAGTATAAGATAAAAACCAAGAAAATCTGAGTAAGTATGGACTTTAATAATACTGTGTCAATATTGGTTCATTAATCGTATCATACCACACTGACATCAGATATTAATAATAGGAGGAAACTGAGTGTGGGATATATGAAAACTATATATGCTGTCTTTTCAATTTTTCTGCTAAACAACAACAACAAAAAAGCCCAGTGTTGTGGCGGGCGCCTGTAGTCCCAGCTACTTGGGAGGCTGAGGTAAGAGAGTCGCTTAAGCCCAAGAGTTTGAGGTTGCTGTGAGCCATGACACCACAGTACTCTGCCCGAGAGTTTGAGGTTGCTGTGAGCTATGACGGTACTCTACCAAAGTACTTTACCAAAGGTGACATAGTAAGACTTTGTTTCAAAAAAATAAAATAAAATAGAGTGGTGCCTGTGGCTCAAAGGAGTAGGGCGCTGACCCTAGATGCTGGAGGTAGTGGGTTCAAACCCAGCCCCGTCCGAATACTCCAAAAAAATGAACAAAAATAATAAAATAAAACATATTTTTAAAATGTTAAGTATTAGTAAATAACAGTCCAGAAACAAGACCCATGTGATTATAACAAATGCTAGTTATGAAGGTTGAAAGATGGAATGGTGTGGAGTTAGGACACAGTTAACCGTTAATTTGTTTACATAGGAAAATGTTTTAATATGTTCATTAAAAGTTTAAGTAAATAACAGAAATATCTAATCTGGCAAAAATCAGGATATAAATAACAGAAATATCTAATCTGGTAAAAATCAGGATAAAAGTACATAATAAATTGTGATGAAATGAAAACATAGAATAAGATGATGAGAATCAGATCAAATATATCAATAAATAAAAATTTGAGTTATGGGTTTCATTTCTAGCAACATGCTATTTACAGTAATAAAACAAATAGAGACTTGAAAGAAAGCATAGATAAATACACACCAGGGAAGTCACAAGAAAATAAAGCATGTATGGCGTTATTATCATCATGAAAAGTAGAATCCAAGTCAAAAAGCATGAAATGGGACAAGGCGGGATTTATAATGATATAAGCTGTAATTCCCCCAAGAAGATAACTATAGTCATGAAACCTCATGCCTGAATAGCCTACTATCAAAATGTAAAGTAAAAGCTATTAGAAAAATGTGGATTTATCACCGTCAAATTATAATAGAAAATCTCAACTCATCTCTGTCAGAAAAGGACAGGTTAAGCAGACCAAAAAACTAAATAATTTACAGAGAATTTGAATAACACTATTACCAAATTTATTTCATTCATGTATATAAAATGAATACTAAACATGCAGAGATGATCTCTCCTTTCGAACATCTCTGAAATACTACACAAGAATTGGCCATAGGTTAAATCAGAATAAAACTCTCAAAAAAAACCCTTACAGTTGAAATTTGCAAGCCATATTAGATATAATCACAATGCAATATGTAGGGCATTTTAAAAGTCATTAACATTAACCTATTTACAAATAAAGAATGAGAGCTATATAGTAAAACTTACAGGGTTTGGCCAAAGTGGTACTTGGGACAAAACCTAAAACTTAAATACATTTATTAGGAAAGAACTGAAAACAAGCTGAATATTCAACTAGGGGCCAGAAAAAAAAGATACCAAAATAAATCAAAACTAATTTAAAAGGACATTTTATTAATAAGCAAAAAATATTGAATAAAAGATAAGCAGAAATGACCGACAAAAATACAGATCTAGTTCTTTGAAAAGACTACTAAATTAGAAATATGTATAGTAGGTCTAACCTAAGAGAGAGAAAAGACATAAATAATACAAAGATGAAGACAAAATATTATAAGATAGAGATTTTTTTTTTTTTGAGACAGAGACTCAAGCTGTCACTGTGGGTAGAGTGCTGTGGCATCACAGCTCACAGCAACCTCCAGCTCCTAGGCTCAAGTGATTCTCCTTCCTCAGCTTCCCAAATAACTGGGACTACAGGCACCCACCACAGCACCCGGCTATTTTTTGGTTGCAGCCATCATTGTTGTTGGGTGGGCCAGGTCTGGATTCGAACCTACCAGCTCAGGTATATGTGGCTGGCACCTTAGCCACTTGAGCCACGGGCACCAAGCCTATAAGATAGAGACTTTTTCTTATTACAGAAGAGCACTATGTGCAACTCCTTAATAAGAAAATTTAAATTGCCAAAGATCAAAAATGTACAAAACATTTGAAAATTCAGAACAACCACAACAGAAAAAGTTGAAAATATCATCAGAAGTTCATTTCCCAAAAATACACCAGGTTAGATACTTTTAAATGAAAATTCCATCAAATTTCTAAGGAATAAGAAGTCTGTTGTAATTTAAACTCCTCCCACACAAGAGTATATTTATTAGAAGACAATAGAACATAATGTATTCTCATGTTTTCTCACTGAGTCTGGAAACAAGACAAGGATGTCCACTATACACAGCCATCACTCTGGTGATCCCAAGGAAAAATAAATTCAGGGGGCGGCACCTGTGGCTCAGTGGGTAAGATGCCGGCCCCATATACCAAGAGTGGCAGGTTTGAACCCGGCCCTGGCCAAACTATCACAATAAAATAGTCGGGTGTTGTGGTGAGCGCCTGTAGTCCCAGCTATAGGGAGGCTGAGGCAAGAGAATTGCCTAAGCCCAGGAGTTGGAGGTTGCTGTGAGCTGTGCCACCACAACACTCTACCGAGGGTGATAAAGTGAGACTCTGTCTCTAAAAAAAAAAAAAGAAAGAAAGAAAAAGAAATTTAAGGCACAAATATTGAAGATAAAAGTATTTGGAGATGATATGGCTATTTAACCAAAATTTCAAAGGAATCAACTGAAAATATATTGGAAGTACTAGGATAGTTCTATTAAGATTTTAGAACTAAGGCAAATATACCAAAATCAATAGTTTTTGTATATTCCACCAATAACAAGAGAATCATCTAATTTTTGAAAATTCAGTTTATAAAACAGATACAGTAAAAATTTTATAGTTCTATAACACAAATTTGAGTGAGGAAAAAACTGTACAAAGCATTCGTTGCATGAAAAAGGTAATAGGTTTTGTGAAGAAGAAAAAAGAGAAATATGTATGTATCCTGTTACTGGATGGTAACATTTAATATTGCAAGAGGATCAATACTCTCCTTACTTTATCAATTCCCTATAAGGCCAAAATTTCATTGATAGTAAAAGATTTGTTTAAAATTAAAAATACTTTCCAAGAAAATAAATACAAAATTGTCAAGACAATTGTTTCTAAAATATGCAATTGATTGAAGTCCTATACATTCAAAATATGCCTTAAAGTGACATTAAAAAATTTTGTCAGGTGGTGCCTGTGGCTCAGTGAGTAGGGCACCAGCCGCATATACCAAGGGTGGTGGGTTCAAACCCAGCCCCAGCCAAACTGCAACAAAAAATAGCCAAACATTGTGGCAGGCACCTGTAGTCCCAGCTAGTCGGGAGGCTGAGGCAGGAGAATCGCCTAAGCCCAGGATTTGGAGGTTGCTGTGAGCGGTGACTCCCTGCACTCTACCAAGGGCAATTAAATGAGACTCTGTCTCTAAAAAAAAAAAAAAAAAAAAAAAATTTGTCCTAGCACCCAATTTTGTCCTGGTACACAAATTGAAAAATAAGTCAGTAGAAAAAATAGAGCCCAGAAACAAACGTGGCGTGTATGGGAGCAGGACAGAATAAAAGTGGTACCTCAAATCTGTGAGGAGTAGATGGATTGCTCATTAAATAATATTAGGGAGAACCTTGGTCCGATTATTTATATTCATATATATATATATCATACATTTATATTTGTATATATATTTACATTCTGTTTGTTTTCACATTAACCATATTTCATTTTGCAATATATCATTTGAATTAAAAAAATCAGAAATAATTTTCTATTTGTTGATTGACATTAGGCACAAAAATATTACAATTTTCTAGTTATAAGCACAATTAAGCAGCACTTCTGTAAGCAAGATAAAGCAGTTGAGCCTGTAGTCCCAGTCACTTGCAAGGCTAAGGGAGGAGGATTGCTCAGCCCCGGACTTTGAAGTTACAGTGACCTATGACAACACCACTGCACTCTAACCACAGCAGCAGAGCAAGACCCTGTCTCAAAAAACGAAAAGAAAAAGAGAGAGAAAGCATTTGAGCCAATTAAAGAGATTCCTCCTTCTAATGGACAAGGCTTAGGGGAGGTGTATGCAAGACCCAGATTTTCACTTGCAAAAAGAGACGCAACAGGAGAAAGTGAAAAAAATGAGCCCTGGCCTCAAGTCCCAATTACTAGGATGAGCATTCGTCATCCATCCTGTCCTGGGACACCCTGAGACTCAAACTGTCCCAGACTTTCTCAACAAGAGTAGTGGTCCAGGAAGAGCCTATCTTCCAGCTTCTGATCCCAGCCACAGACATCCAATAAAGGAATGAAGATTTGGGCTGTCTTTCCCTGAGACCCCGGACAGGAAGGAGGAGCCAGGGGCTGCTTCTTGCCTACACCCTTTGCCTTAAAAGCCCAGGTTTTCCAAGTGCTTCATACAATTTGCTGACCACAGAGCATTATAGTGCAGGGGACTGCTGGTATCGCTGAGACCTTCCTAATGCCACAGCTCAGATGAAAACTTAAGCGTATTCCATCACTAGGAAGCCAACCTCAAGTCTTCTGAGCTCAGTTAAAATTCACAGTGGATAACTAGGCTCCTGGACCACCTGGATAGTGATAAACTCACAAACATCTTAGAAAAGTCAACATAGAAAAAACAATTGGTCCCTACCTCCCGTGCTGTGCCTCCTAACTTCAGAGGATGACCCGTCCAACCTAAGCTTTGGAGTAAGGTTCTTCTACAGTAGGTTAGATCAAACTCTAAACAGGAGGCAGCGAGGAAGAAAGCCAGGACTTGCTCAGAATCGTGGACAGGCCATGTTCTGAAGTTCGGAGGTACGAACTAAAGACAACCTCTCCATTCTTCTGGGAGAAAACACACACACACATGCACACATGTGCACACACACACACACACACATATTCAAGTGACAAATGGGTGACTCTGAAGACAAGTTTCACAGAGAATACAAGTATCTTCACTGTATTTTTCCTGAACAAAGACCTCTTCCTACCTGGGTATGTCTAAGGTAGCTTATACATTTCTCCAATTGCTTTATCCTCATCTGAAAAGCACAAAAGTTTTTCCTTCTTCACCTGACAAATATAACATTATATTTCGACTCAGTACCTGAAGCACAGTGGTTATGGCACCAACCACATACACTGAGGGTGGCAGGTTCAAACCCTGCCCGGGTCAGCAAAACAACTGCAACAAATAAATAGACGTGCATTGTGGCGGGTGCCTGTAGTCCCAGCTACGTGGGAGGCTGAGGCAAGAGAATCACTTAAGCCCAAGAGTTTGAGGTTGCTGTGAGCTGTGACACCATGGTACCCTACCAGGGCCACATAATAAGACCCTGTCTCAAAAAAAAAAATTATATTTCCTCCCTTTATTACCTGAGAATATCAGCCATTTTTTGTGCCCACAGATTAAAGCCAAAAAGACTAATATTGTACATACAAATAATGTTCTTTCCTCAGGTTTTATTTTATTCAAACCAACTTAGCAAAGATTATCCAGGATTCTAGGCAAGTCCTGGGTTTCTTCCTCACTACCTCCTGCTTATACTTTGATCCGTCCTCCTGGAGAAGAACCATCAGTCAAACTAGACAGTGATCTTCCACCTTCTACACTAAGTTTTTCCTCAACCTAGAGTCGTTGTAGAAAATGGTACCTAAGGCTGGGTGCGGGGGCTCCCACCTGTAATGCTAGCACTTTGGGAGGTCAAGGGGGGAGGATCCCTTGAGCTCAGGAGCTCGGGACCAGCAAGCATGAGACCATCTCTACTGAAGACAGAAAAACGAGCCTGTTGTTGTGATGGGCGCCTGTAGTCCCAGCAACTTGGGAGGCTGAGGCAAGAGAATGCCTTGAGGCCAGGAGTGTGAGGTTGCTGCAAGCTGTGATGATGCCATGGCACTCTACCAAGGGCGACAGAGTGAGACTCTGTCAAAGAAAAGAAGGGAAAGGAAGGAGGAGGAGAGGGGAGAGGAGAGGAGACCTAAACTTTGGCCTGTCAGGTCTCTATTTTTTTGTTTGTTTGTTTTGAGACAGAGTCTCGCTGTGTCACCTTCTGGTGGAGTGCCATAGGGTCTCAGCTCACAGCAACCTCAAACTCTCAGGCTTAAGTGATTCTCTTGCCTCAGCCTCCCTAGTGGCTGGGACTACAGGTACCCGTCACAACACCCGGCTATTTTTTGTTTCAGTTTGGCGGGGACTGAGTTTAAACCCACCACCCTCAGTATATGGGGCCAGTGCCCCACCCTCTGAGCCACAGGCGCCGCCCGCCATGTCTCTACTTAAAAAAAAAAATTAGAGACTATCAGGGATGCTTCATAATGTCAAATCAAGACCAGGAAAATCAGCATCTAAACCAAAACACCACCAAACCCTAGAACTGTGTAAAACTTCACCTTGACACTGCGTCATTTCAGTCCTGAACTCTGAAGCATCCACTATCTGAAACAGGAAGCTGTCAGAGCAAATGAGAATAAAAAAAAGAGAAAGCACGTGGTGACTGCGCGACATGCAGTCTGAGTCTACCCAGCCGAGTTTTCCATTGTCTACCACCTGGGGCCCTAAAGCACCATTAGGAGAAATTTCTCCTGAAAGAAGGTTAACTAGGTTCAAATCCCCATTCAGAAAGGACCTCGTGGCCCATTAGCTTCAGGGAAACTCGCCACCTCTGAAAATGGATTCTTTTATCCCTAAGAGTGGCGTTTCCTTATAACATTCTGAAATAAATAAATAAACAAACAAACAAACTTTGCCCCCCGCCCAAAAAAATAGAGTGACTTTTTAAGCTGCCGCTTATCAAACACTTGGGAAGTCAGATGCTGCGCTGAGACACTTGGATTTCAGTAGCTCCAATTCTCATAACACTGCAAAATAGGTATAATTAGTTCCATGTCAAGATGAAGAAACTAGAGGCTCAGAAACATTAAATAACTGACTCAAGGTCACAGAAGCAATAAACGGCAATAAGCCAGGACGCCAACCCCGCACCCCGGGGTTTCAGAGCGCGCTCTCCCCACCTGGTGCTGCACCGTCTGGTCTACTCAGAAATCTGCATTTGGAGCTGGTGACAAGCTGAGAAGGATGTGGGAGTCCCAGACCCACAATCCCTGTGAATGTGACCTTATTTATGGAAATAGATTATCAGGTTAGGATGAAGCCATCAGGCCCTTACAATCCAACACAACTCCTTATACAAAGGAGAAATTTGGACGCAGAGATAAACACATGGAGAAGGCAGACAATTGAAGAATGACATGGCCGGGGGGTCATCAACAAGCTAAGGAAGGCCGAACGCTGCCAGAGGCCAGGAGAGAAGTGTGGAACAGACTCTCCCGCCAGCCCTCCCAGGAGCAGCGCTGCCACAGCTGGGCTCCTGGCCACCTACCGGCCTCCAGAGCTCTGAGGCGATGCGTTTCTGTGTCTGTGCTACACAGCTTTACAGAAGCTTGGTACGCAGCTCATCCTGAAAGACATCCTTCCCCTGCAGCTTCCTCCCTCAACCACAAATGGTTTTCCATTTTTCACTGAGATATTCCTCAGTATCTCCTGGTCTCCCTCCACCTTTTTTTTTTTTTGAGACAGATTTTCACTATGTTGCTCTCAGTAGAGTACTGTGGCATCACAGCTCACAGCAACCTCAAACTCTTGGGCTTAAGTTATTCTCTTGTCTCAGCCTCCCAAGTAGCTGGGACTATAGGTGCCTGCCACAAAGCTCAGCTAGCTGCTGTTGTTCTTGTTGTTTGGCAGGTGGGGTGGGGTTCAAACTTGCCAGCCGGTGTATGTGGCCGGTGCCCTAACCACTGAGCTACAAGCACCGAGCCTCCCTCCACCTTTTATTCCATAATTTTGCATCCTCCATAGACTTGTCTTTCCTACTTGCAATGTTCCAACCATCCCATATTCCCAAATTTTAACCTTATAAGGTCATTCTTTCCCTCCCACAGATGACACTTGGTCTACATGACCTAAAACAGGACCTGTGCACCATAAATATGCAAATAGACCTGTTTACACTCACACATTTTTGGCATGTGATAGCTGTAACCCCTTTGGGAAGCATTTTAGCCATATGTATCAAGAGTTCAAGAGGTCTGTATGCTTCATTTAAAATTCCCACCTTCAGAAATTTTAAGTTTGCTGAATAAATTAACAGAGGAAAAGCTGTATCTACTAAGACATTAGCTAAGAGTGAAAATTTGTCTAAATAAGTCTAAAATATTCAATGTAGAAGGACAGAATCAATCAGGGTAAATAAACCTGCTGGAATATCATGGATTCATAAAAGAGAATATTTAGAAAGAATATACAGAAACATGGGAACGTATTTTGTATGTGAAGTAAAAAATAATAAATAAAATTGGAAATAGGAATACAGCTGAGACACACATATGTAAATGCTCAAAGATTAGAAGAAAATATGAAAAAAAGACACAGAAGATTTGTCTAACTTTATGATTTTTAAAAGTTATAAAAAATATGTTTAATCAACTTCCAAGCCTATTGCTGTGTGTTTCACGAGAGCTGGATGGTGGTCCCTGCAATGCAGAGCAGCCCAGGGCTACTTGACATTTTATGTAGTTCGTGTCCTGCCCCCTGAGGATGAACCTGACTATAATCTGCAAGTCAGAGACTAGTTTGGTAGCACTGAACTTGGGATTTTTTCAGCCCTTTTCCTCATTGATGACTCGGAGCATGCTGTTTATTTCTGAGCCAAAACAACAGGAAGAACATCAATCTAAAATGAAAAATTAGTCAAACTCTGCAAATAGATGCCACAGCTGCAAGTCAAAGGGCAGTCTTAATATAAACACAGTGGAGAAGCCTCCTCCATATCAGTCCTCTGGGTCCCACCTGAGCGCGCACACGTTGGAGGCTTCTCCAAGTAAGTGTGCATGTGTGTGCGCGTGCAAGAGAAGCAGGGTGGCCGTCACCTGTATCACATTAATTCTCTTGCAGATTGCCAGAAAATTGTTTTCAGAAAATTGGGCTCACTGAGTTGTTCTCGCCAGATTAGTCACCGCTGTCCTCACAACACCTCCCATGTCTGGGATGTCTCTTGCAACAAAGCAGCTTCTACTGTTGGTGCTTCCTGGTGGGAATCTTCTCATGGTCTCCAACTCCTCATACACCTGTTCAGTGTATGTACTCCTCATACACCAGATTATACGTTTGTGTATATAAACTTATATACATAATAATTGTGTACTTAGTATTTCAGTTCACTGAACGCCCACTGGTTGCTGTGCTAAGCACTGGAAATTGAAGTCCTGGGACAGACTCTAATAGAACTCACAATCTGTGGGGAAGACAAGTGTTAACAATCAAATAAAACAGTTTCAATTGTTATCAGAGCTACAAAACCACAACAAGGGCTACATACGGGAGAGGAATTGATCTAGTCAGGAAGGCAAGAAAGACCTGCAGGAAGAAACCGGGACCCAGTGGAAAAGCGAGGAGGAGGAGCCTCGGGGACAGTGGGGCTACAGTGCGCACGACAGTGTGGGCCACACAGATGGCCTGGTCCTACCCTACCAACAACAGCAAGTCACTTAAGCACTTGAGTTTGGAGGATCAGGATTGTATCTGCCCATAGAAAAAAACTTTCTTTGGTTGCCATGTAGATTATTCTGGAGGAAGATTGAAGTGCTTTGCAAAAGAGACCAGTTCACAAGTGATTAGAGAAGATTGTGTTTGCAGCACTAACTGGTGAAGAGAAGGAGAAATGGATGAACAGAAAGATATTTTGAAGGGGAAATCAATGGAACTTAGTGAAATATTGGGTATAGTGGATAAGAGGATGTGTTAAGACTGACTCTTGTGTTTCTAGTTATGTAACTAGAGGGACAGTGGGGTCATTCCCTAAACATGGAAAACTAAAGAGGATCAGGTCTGGGTTGGAAATTGTGAAAACTGTGAGGAACACATCAATCTTGCCTTGGTACCAATTGAGTGAAGATGTGAGAGAGACAGGTGCATACATAGCTCTGCAGCCCAAAGGAGAGCTCTTGGGTGGAGATGGGAACATTTGCGTTATGGAAGCAACTCCTCTTCACTCATTCATTCCATCCAGATATTATGGACGAATTTAGCATGCCAGGCACTGTGTTAAAAGCAGCAGATGGAAAAAGTAATAAAACATCATCTTTTTCCTACAAGAACAACGTTTCCCTCTTTCCGGCAGAGCAAGAGCCAAACATTTTGTACTGGTGATATTCTGATTAACTTCACAGTCTGGCCCCAGTGTATCTTACCACTCTTCTAAGTAAATGTTCTAGTTCCAAACATCTCTAGGCCAGTCAAACTGGTCTACCTGCTATCCTCCAAGCTTGAATGACGAGCTCCTCCCTCCTCTACCTCCCAGCACTGGACACCTTTCTTTCTTCCTTCTACCTATGACAAGTCTTCATGGGGTGGGTCTGTTCAGGTCCTTCCTCCTCACCAGGTCTTTCCAAGACCTGAATGTGAAAATGAGTTAATTTCCTTCCACATTAAAATTCACAAATTCATTTTCAATAAGATACTTGCACACACACACACAATGTGTGTGTGTAATCTGAACATTTCTGGCAAAGAGAAGGTTCATTGGTATCTGGCCTCACAATAGAACAGACATTGTTGTGCATGGCATTAAGCCAAATAGTGAAACAGGAATACAACCTTCCCCTAAAATATATTTATCCTTTTGCTTTTCTTGTCTTATATCTAAATCACTATCACAATTTTCAGAATTTAAAATTTTTCTTTTCACCTCTTTGGCTCTTCTCTTTTAATGGGAGAGTCTAGAAAAGCATAGTACCTAAGAAAACTAGGTTTCATGTTTGAAAACAACCATCGCCTCCCCTTCTAACACAATGTCCCATACCTCCTGTTTGAGGTTCAAAATTTTCTTTAAAAAAAGAACCTATGTACTGCTTGATCAATGTACATTTTTGTGATTCTTAATAACTATAATTTGCATGAAAACAAAAGAGGAAAATACGTTCAATCTTGTGATAAATTACTTTACATTGATTATAAACCCCAAATGGGCTGACAATGAGCCATGATGTGGGAAGCCTGAAGAGATTAAAAATGTGTGACTAAGAACATCAAAAAAGTAAATAAAATGCAAATAGTAAAAGGCAAACTTCACACCCACATTTATAGGAGGGAACTGTACAACAGGAGGACAAGCAACTATCAGACTTTCTACTTAGGAAAAGCTACCATCTTACACAGAGAAAAATCATTTTATTCCCTCCTAACAGGTACCAGCTGAACAAAGTATAGTTAATTTAATAACTATAATGCATGGGACAGGAAGAAAAGTCCACATATTTATCTCTAGAAAAATATTTAAAACTATTCCCTGCAGGAGTTACAAACAAGTTCAGCCTCTAAAATACAATTAAGATCCTCTTGAATAATTCTTCACACAACAAAAATAATCTTTCCAAGGTGATAAGCTGTCTCTTCCCATACAGGGACGTTTTGGGCATTTTTTATTATGAATTAATATTTATTTATGTTGCTAGTATTTTTTTTTAATTCTGGTTTAATAGGAGATTAACATACAATGATGTAACATACAACCAGGTTACATTGTTTGCATTTGTAAGGTAAAGTCCAAGTTGTAGTTGGGAGCTTCGCCCAGGAAGGTGCCCTATGCCCCTACATTGTACCTGTTAGGTGGGGACTTTTCACACCCCCTACCCCTATCCTCCCTTCTTGAATTTAATTGAGTTTTTCTCTCATATACGCATGTTGATTTTAATCTACAAGTTTCAACTTAGTATTGAGTACGTGGGATGCTTGATTTTCTATTCTTAATGAGACCTAGGAGAGCGTTCTCCAAATCCATCCAAGTTGTAACAAAAGATACAAAATCTCCATCTTTTTATGGCTGAATAGTATTCCACAGTATACATATACCACAACTTATTAATCTATTCATGTGTTGAACGGCACTTACATCTTTGTGATTGTAAATTGGACTGCTAGAAACATTCAAGTGCAAATGTCTTTATGGTAAAATGATTTTTTTTTCTTCAGAGTAGATACCTAGAAATGGGATCACAGAATCAAATGGAAGGTCGACTTTTAGTTCTTTAAGGATTCAACATACATCTTTCCACAAAGGCTGTACTAGTTTGCAACCCCACCAACAGTGCATGACTGTTCTCTCTGCACACACGCCAGCATCTCTTGTTCTGGGACCTTGCAATGTGGTTCCTTGCGTTCTCACTGGAGTTAGATGATAATCTCAAAGTGTTTTTTTTTTTTATTTGCATTTCTCTAATTACCAAAGATGATAAGCCTTTTTTCATGAGTTTGTTGGCCATTGATCTGTCCTCACAGAAAATATTCTGTTCATGTCTCTTGGCCAGATTTTAATGGAGTTGTTAGCTCTTTTTTTGTTGATACTTCTGTTCTTTGTAGATGTAAAAAAAAAAAAAAAAAAAAGCAGAGTAGAGGCAGCCAGAGTACTCACTATCCCAGGGAAAGTGAGGGAAGGTGCCGGCGGCTGCTCCATTGGATCCACCCTTCACAGAAACAGCAGCGTGAAACGGCAGAGACACAACGTGGGGCACCCAGAGAGAGAATAAAAGGAAGAAGAAACTCCTAGGAAGCAGGTGATGGGAGACACATATAACAAGTCTGGGGTCCACAGGAGAACAGTAGCAATTCTTAAATGAAGATCTCTTTTACTGAGGGTTCCCCAGCCAGGAATAAGTAGGTATAAAGATCATATCAGAAAAGTCCCAGCTGGGCCAGTGGCACATACATGCCTGTAGTCTCAGCTGCTCAAGAGTCTGAGGAAGGAGGATCCCTTGAGCCCAGGCGTTTGAATCAGCCTAGGCAACATAGCAAGACCCCCATCTTTAAAAAAATAAAATAAAATCATAAAATAATTTTAAAAATTAAAGAACATAGCTCCAAATGTCAAGGAAATCGTAAAAGAGGACATTTGAGCTGAATCTTCAGAACAGTTGGAGGTTACCAGGCAAAGAAAAGAAGACCTTTGTTAGGAGCTGGGACAAGGTACAGAAGCTACGGAGGTGAGAAGGTGAAAAGTTTATGGGTAAGAGAACAAAGGCAGAAGGAGGAAAAGACACACCATGGCAGGGGTATAAAATAAGATAAGCGAAAGTCATTCCAGGAAGTTCGGGTTTTATCCCTCAGGAGATGCTGCCCTATTAAAGATCTTTTCAAACAGGGTAAGTGGCATACTCAGATATATATTTTAGAAGTCGCTGAGCCCCTTGAGCTTTTCAATCATTTTTTAAATATCTTGTGATAAACGTGATTTTAAATTGTGGGCTGTGGGAGGATGTTAAGAAAGAGGTGTGCAGAGAGATGTGGGAGGGAGGGAGAGGGTCTGTCTCAGGAGCTGTGCTGCTCAGATGCTCCCTCCTCAATGCCACAGGTTTGCAGGGTCTGTGCTGAGAGTGTGTATCAAATGCTGCTGGCTGCAGCAATGCCCGCATGTTTGCAGAGGGAGGCCCTGTTCACCGTCATCAGGGCCAGGGCTCCATGTCTGCAGTGACATGCATGATGACAATTAACAGGTAGGGTTCTGAACGCCTTACATGTGTAAATTCATTCACTCCTCATCAGAGCCCCATAGGTAGATATGCTATCAGTACCACTTTACAGATGAGGAAACTGAGACACACAGAGTTAGGAACTTGCCCAGAGTCTTACAGCTAGAATAAACACATAGAGGAACTGATATTCCAAGCAGTGCTCCTATGCCAGGATAACAGTGCACTTTGGCTGTGCCTTAGCCCACATGGGCTGCTATAATAAAATACCACAGACACAGCAATATTTATCTCTCACAGATCCAAAGGCTGGGAAGTCCAAGATCAAGGTGCCGGCTGACTTACCTCCTGGTGGGAGCCTCTTCCTGGCACTCAGATCTCTTCCTCACTCTATGTCCTCTTCTTATAGGGACAGTACTCCCACCATGGTGGCCCCAACCTCATCTAAACCTAATGACCTGCCACAGGCCCTCCAAATACCATGCACTGAGGATTAGTGTTTCACCATATGAATAGGGGGTGGGGAATGTGGGATGAAGGGTTATACAGAATAGTTTGTTTGGGTTTTCTCTCACATGAAAAATCCACAAGCTCACTTCCCAAGACAGGCTTTACTAGATATATATCATCTTCTAAAGAGGAATGGCAATGGGGCAACGTTTGGAAGGGAACTAGAATAGATATACTGGAAGGAAGTGAACCAAGCTCCACTCTTTCTGGGCATGAATTTTTTTTTTTTTTTTTTTGAGACACAGTCTTACTCTGTCCCCCTGGGTAGAGTGCTATGCCATCTTAGCTCACAGCAACCTCAAACTCTTGGGTTCAAGAGATCCTCTTACCTCAGTCTCCCAAGTAGCTGGGACTATAGGCATCCGCCACAACACCTGGCTATTATTAGAGACAGATATCACTTACTCTTGCTCAGGCTGGTCTTGAACTCCTGAGCTCAAGCAATACACCCGCCTTGGCCTCCCAGAGTGCTAAGATTACAGGTATGAGCCACTGCACCCGGCCACTGGGCATGAGTAATGATGCATTCTCACTTTTCCGTTAGAGTAGAACTCTCAGGTTGCTTTCTATACTATTCAGACACTAAAGACGATGGAGACTTTACGTTCTTTGTATTAACCTGGATGGATATGGAACATGTTATTCGTAGTAAAGCATCACAAGAATGGAGAAACAAGAATCCTATGTACTCAATTCTGATATGAGGACAATTAAGGTCCTGGTACATGGTGGGGGTGGGGGATGGGGAGAGCTGAGAAAGGGAAGGAGGGAGGGGGTGGAGGTAAAGGGGTGCGGTACACTTTCGGCGACAGGACACAAATATAAGAGGGTCTTTATCTAACAAAAGCAATCAGTGTAATCTTGTTCTGTGTACCCTCAGTGAATCCCCAACAATAAAAAAAAAAGAAGAAGAAAGTTCAGAGAATGAGGAGAGAGGAAACGTATGGTACCACAGAAACAGCACATTGAGGGCTGGGGGAGGCTGTGGACACCTGCCAAAGAAAGGTCCCGATGAGCAGCCAGGCCACGGTTGAGGTAAACCTCACAGGTCACATAGCTGTTGCCCAGGCAAAGGGTGTGGGGGAGGGATTCCAGGTTGTGGGAACGAGGGAGAGGAAAGTGGCACAAAAGCAAGCCTAAGTGTTCAAGGACAATTGGCAAGTTACTTAACATCTAATATCTTCAAAAGTCTTAAATACCCAGTGTCCAAACATGATCCACAAAACTCCCTTGTGGGTCCTCATGATTGAATGAGGTCCTCATTGGGCCCCTTTTGGCTCTTCCAAGAGGACGTGCAGACAGGCAGACATCTTAATGCATGCACACATATATTTTTGTTGTTAACTTTTTGAAATTTAAACCCATAAATTAACTAATGACGCTGTATCAAATGCAATTCAGGATAAGTCCAGATGTGACCAGTTCCTAAAATGCGTCACAAAGAGACAGATTCTCTATCCTTAATAAATAATCTAATCTATGGCATTCTTGCCATCCTGCAGATTAATACATTCTAAAACACAAAGGTGTAGCAGGCGAAACACGGGATGGGGGCGTTACTTGTTTTGGTGCTGGCTGAAGCCGGCACCACATTCTCACAGATGCTTTACTAACATGTACACTGTTGGGACTAAGTGGCTCCAGCTGGTGGTAATTACAACTAGAGAGAAGGAGGGGGGGTGTTGAGGAAAGCTCCAGTCCCCACCAGGAAGAAGCTGATTTTCTATTTGATGTCTCTGCACCACCAGCACCTCCCTCCTCTCGCTCTTGGTCTGCCTCCACCCACGCCAGCCCCTTCTCCTCCACTGCCAATGAGGGGCTGCTGGTGCAGCAAGATTCAGCCAACCTCCCTTTTGTGTCTGCAGGGCCGTTTATGCTATTAATAATTCTTCCCCAAAAATATGAAGCTTTCATTCTCCTTCATCCAACAAATGTAATTGACTTAATATATGCCAGGCTTGGGTAGTTGTGGCTGATACTGTGTGGAGCGGGTAAAGTAAATGTGTCCTCCTGACGCACAGCTTACATTTCAGTGGGTACCAGTGGCAAGCAGATGAGCTGTCAAGGCAGAAATACAGGATAGCACAGGGTCTTGTAAACCTGAGGCTGGGTGGGCTGGGTGAGGTGGGGGTGGGGCAAGCGAGAGCTCAAAGAAGAGGAAGGGAGTGTACAGAGACACACAAAAAAAGGAGGAAAAGCTCAAGTTTAAACAGGGAACTAAGAAGTAAATCCTTTAAGTCATAATACCCAGTGAGAAACTCCTTAGAGTTAGAAGCGTCTGGGATTTAGTCACTTTGAGATGCGGGCACAACATCTAGGTGGAGGCGCCCTGTAGAAAAGGCACATCTGGGCCTGGGCCCCTAGCAGAAGGGTCGGGATCGGACATCGCACAGCTCTTCATCTCGCCAGTGCTGCTGGTGGCGGGTTCGAATCCCCAGCCCGGGCCGCCAAACAATGATGGCTGCAACCAAAAAATGGCCAGGCGTTGTGGCGGGCACCTGTGGTCCCAGCTACTTGGGAGGCTGAGACAGGAGACTCGCTTGAGCCCAGGAGTTGGAGGTTGCTGTGAGCTGTGATGCCATGGCACTCTACCCAGGGGGATAGTTTGAGGCTCCGTCTCAAAATTGTTTGAAAGTAATGGGAATACTTGGTGGTTTTTTAAAGAATTGCCACTAACATGGAGAAAGTTTGGAGTTACACACATGAAATCATATTTTTCCTGCTGTTATATTATCTTGCCTTAGAAAACCCTCTTTTATTGATGGTCTACTCTGTAATCAATTGAAACCTAACTGACAGCTCATCCTTTGTGTGGGCAGGTGGCTACAAACTTAGTTCTTTATGCCAGCAATGCCTTTTATGCCTCTTATTTTCTTTGTTAAAAGTTCTTTGTCATCATTTTCTAACCATATTGCCCTTTTCTTTATTTTATTTTATTTATTTACCCTTTGACTTGAAAAACAGAAATGAGTGTTAGATTAACAGTAGAACATTAATGTTCCCCAAATTTAAATTCTGTATCACAAAATTAACAAAAAATAATTTATATCTATATTTTATTTTCATGTGTCACACCAATTATAGTGAAAATAGACATACACATTTTAAATATTCTGACAAATGAAAACTTTTTTTGTTTTTTGAGACAGTCTCACTTTGTTGCCCTGGGTAGAGTGCCATGGCATCATAACTCATAGCAACCTCAAACTCTTAGGCTCAAGCAATTCTTTTGCTTCAGCCTCCTGAGTAACTGGGACTAAAGGTTCCTTCCACCACACCTGGCTATTTTTAGAGACAGGGTCTTGGTCTTGGTCTTGCTCAGGCAAGCCACCTGCCTCGGCCTCCCACAGTGCGAGACTTACCAGTGTGAGCCACCATGACCAGTCATTGAAAACTTATAGAGACTAGCAAAGTACTTAGAAAGAAAGCCTTACTAAAGCATCTTTTTCTAATTATTCAAATTCAGGAAGAAGAAATCTTACTATATGGAAGGAAAGAATCATTTTCTATTTAAAATAGGACCAAATTTTCTATTTTAATATTTAAATAGACTATCTTTCTACTTAAATAGAAATTTTTCTATTTTTTATTTAAAATCGAATAGAATAGATAGAATAGAATGGACAATCAAGATCTAGCCAGTCTCCTTTGTCACATTAGAAAAATTCCCATTCACCTCTCAATAGTTTGCACACATTTTCTCTCATCCTTCCCAAGTCTCAGGAGATTGAAGTGCAAATGGTGCCACCAACAATCACATTTTTATCTACATTTCTCTCATCCATAAAACTCTCCTGGCTTTCCAACTGATTTAGTTTCAAAACATGTATTCCCTTTGCCTTGTGATCTCTAATCTTTCCCAAATTTTCTTTTCTGTTCTTTTTGCCTGTGCCTTTTTGCATGGTTTTCCAAACTTTTATAACAGTATCCTCTAGATATGAAGTTACTTCACTCTTAAAACAGTGGGAGTAAAGTCACATTAAAATAATAACTCTATGGCTCATCACCTATGGTTCAACCGGCTAAGGCGCCAGACATACACCTGAGCTAATGGGTTCAAATCCAGCCCAGGCCCACCAAAATAACAATGATGGCTGGGGGCTGAGGGAAGAGAATCGTCTAAACCCAAGAACTGGAGGTTGCTGTGAGCTGTGACGCTACAGCACTCTACCAAGGACAAGAAAGTGAGACTCTGTCTCTACCAAAAAAAAAAAAAAATAGCCAGGCATTGTGGCAGGTGTCTGTAGTCCCAGCTACTTGGGAGGCAGAGGCAGGAGAATCGTTTGAGCCCAGGAATTGGAGGTTGCTGTGAGTTGTGATGCCACAGCACTCTACACAAGGTGACAGCTTGAGACTCTGTCTCAAAAAAAAGAAGAAGAACTCGGCTGGGGGCGGTGGCTCATGCCTGAAATCCTAGCACTCCAAGATGCCAAGGAGGGTGTATTGCTTGTGCTCAGGAGTTTGAGACCAGCCTGAGCAAGAGTGAGAATCCATCTCTGCTAAAAATAGAAAAACTGAGGCAAGAGGATCGCTTGAGTTTGAGGTTGCTGTGAGCTACGATGAGGCCATGGCATTCAGGACAGCAGAGTGAAACTCTGTCTCAGAAAAAAAAAAAAATACAAGAATAATAACTCTATAAAAAAAATTACAGTGATTTAGATTGGAAATCTTTAATCTTACATATTGATAACTAAAACACTGTAGCCCCTTTTAAAAGAAAAAAAATTTCAAAAGACAAATTGAATTTGGTGAAATACAAGCATTTGGTGATAAGCCATCACTTATTAATTTAACACGTATTCACTAAGTTTCTTACTGTAAAGTTTTCACATCTCACATATGAACAGCAAGTTGTAGAATTCCTACCTTACTGTTTCCATTCTGTGAGACTCCTGCACCCAGACCAGGCTTTCAGCACATCCTAAAAAGCAACTAAGCTGTCCTTAGATGATGGCGCCACCTAGCGGTTCATCTGCGAATCTGTGAAAGCCCTAGTCTCTCCACTACTTCCTTAATTCCTCTTCAGAGGAATAACTTATTACCTTCTAAACGCTTCTTCCCTTCAAATCATCTATCTCTGGACGCAACCTTTTAACCTCTCCCCTCCTTACTCTTTTCCAATTCTTGCCCATTGTCTCATATACATTTATCTTTCTCTTTCTAACTTCCCTGTTTAACTTGTGAGAAAAATAAACACACCAGCCTAATCATGGCAAATAACATAAGAATATTATCAGTTACACATTTGTGTCAAAAAAAGGAAAGCCATGAGATGGAAAACATGAAGAAACAGTTATAACAAAGTTTCAGCAGACATTTCCCCACATTCCCTAAGGTAGTAAAACTACCTCATCATTCCCTAATTCATTCAATTTACCCAAATGCCAAAAGCTAAAACAATTGCAGTCGTCCATTGGTGTGTGCTGGGGGGAGGTTTCAGGAAACCCACATATATACCAAAATCCTCAAATACTCAAGTTCCACAGCCAGCATCTGCTTGAAAACAATTGTGTATAAGTGGATTCCTACAGTTCCTGGACTCACGTTCAAGGGTCACTTGATGTCTCTCTGAGTATCTGGATGGCAACAAGTAGCTGGAAAATGAATTGAATACTTAAGTCCTGTGGTTCTTGCATTTCACTGTGTTGGGTTATCTAACTGAAACCCTGTGAGAGGAGCCTCTCCTGCCCACCTGGCTTGAGGCACTGTCCACCTCTAGCCTCCTGCTTGTTCCAGGAGCTTCAGGCAGTCTGAGGGCTCAACCTGGACTGATTAACCTAATTTTCCCTTCCTTGCTGGAAAACAATTCCCTCTACTTTGGAACATCCCATTTAAGGAAATTCCTTCCCAGCCATTATCTTTCACCCAGGCTGGCTCAGGGGTTACCTTTACCAGGAGGACTCATCCTCTGTACAATTCTCACCTACACAGGTCTCTGTTCAACTTCTCTGAAGACCATTATGTGCATGAATATACTTGTCAAAAGTAGTGCATTTAAGAAATATTTATAACACTAAGATTGTGGGAAAGGAAGGATGTAACCAAAGTATCTGGAGTTTGAAACAATTTCAAATACAGAAAAAATGAAAGAATTCCTCCATAACTTTCAATCAATTGTGGACCACTTTCAGAAGAATATTCAAAGATGTTTGAAAAGATACAGGTGGCCTGGGCCTCCTGGACTCATAAAGACCATCGGTCCTCACGGGACCCACCATATGCAGTTAATTCTCATGTGGCACTCTGGGACGGGCCGCAGTACTCTGTGAAGACCAAATCTCACTATCCTTTCATAATATGAAAGCAGGAATTTGAAAGGCCACAAAAAGTATAATTTCTACATGGACAAAAGCTGTCCTTGAGAAGATGAAGTCACTGGGAAGTGTAGGCTCTCTCCCCATCTCCCTAAGCATCTACATGTTTATTGAGCACTTCTCCCTAAATTTAAGAAAACCTCTGATTTAAAGTGACTGGTCTCAGGTGGCATTTCAGTTGTAAATCATTTGAATCCTTTCAAGTCTACTATTGCTGAAGTCATAGTTAAAAGCACTGACCAATAAAGCAGAGGACAGTTATGGATGTACACAGCCCAGTAGGGGCTCTGCACTGAAAGACTCAGACAGATTCTCTAATCAAAGATTATTGACATGAATGGGGAAAAGATTCCCTATTCAACAAATGGTGCTGGACGAACTGGCTAGCGACATGCAGAAAACTGAAACTGGACCCACACCTGTCACCACTAACTAAGATAGATTCTCACTGGATTAAAGACTTAAATTTAAGACATGAAGCTATAAAAACAGAAGAAAGTGTAGGGAAAACTCTTGAAGAAATAGGCCTGGGCAAAAATTTTATGAGGAGGACCCCCTGGGCAATTGAAGCAACATCAAAAATATACTACTGGGACCTCCTCAAATTAAAAAGCTTCTGCACAGCCAAGAACACAGTAAGAAAAGTAAGTAGACAACCCTCAGAATGGGAAAAGATATTTGCTGGTTATGCTTCCGACAAAGGTCTTATAACCAGAAGCCACAGAGAACTCAAGCGTAGTAGCAAGAAGAGAACAAGTGATCCCATCACAGGGTGGGCAAGAGACTTAAAGAGAAACTCTGAAGAAGACAGACGCATGGCCTACAGACATATGAAAAAATGCTCACCATCCTTAATCATCAGAGAAATGCAAATCAAAACCACTCTGAGATATCATCTGACACCAGTTAGATTAGCCCATATCACAAAATCCCCAAATCACAGATGCTGGCGGGGTTGTGGAGAAAAGGG
>NW_003852561.1:236904-253724 GCF_000181295.1 Otolemur garnettii | reverse complement strand
ATATAAATGTCTTAACACAACAATTATGAGAAAGACATGATGGCTATGTTAGCCAGTTGGATGAGAGTTTTCCAAACTGCATATGGAACCAACACACTGTATCCTATGATAGAATTAATGTACACAATTATGATCTAATAAAAAATAAATTAAAAAAAAAGATTATTGACAATGTCTTTGCCCCTAAAATAACCTCAGATGACACAGGGAAATTTGTTAACAATAAAAGTGCTTGTTATAATAAAAGAAAGGTCATCAGTTCAAGTGTTTCTTACGAGTTTTGTTTTATTGGATTTATATTACATGATATTTGCTAGAAAATAAAGCCATAAGGGAATGAATTCTTGTTGATTTTGTTCAGTGATACCCTTTCTAAGTGCTAGAAACTGTATATTTTTCATATATCTAGAAAATAAGTGACAGTAGAGGTTAAAAAACATCACAGAAAACCAACTGCTTAGTCATCTGAGGATTTATCTAAGACATGGGAACCATTAAAAAAATCTTATATTAAAAAGGAACTTATAAATACCTGTATAACTTAAACAGAAGCAAAATAGGTATTCAAAGGATCAGCTGTTAGCTAGATATTTATTGTTAAAATGTGAACTGCATTTATTCATTGAGAGAAATAAAATAAAATTAAGCAAGATGCAGCAGATGCACATAAGTTACGTGTAAATTTGCTCACAAAAATTGTCCCATTGTTCTATAACAATAAGCAATTATAATTATCCATGGGCACATACCGTCCTTAAAATGGATCCCACAAATGAATTCTTAAAGAGACATGTTAACACTCATCAGGTTTCCCTATCACCTCCCTAAACCAGATGATTTCATCATTATCTCACTAACGTCACAGTTTAATACCTAGAAATCTAGACCTTGTGGGTATTTTACTGAGAAGGCTTACTAAAACACTTTAATACCTAGAAATCTCAACCTTATGGGTATTTTACTGAGAAGGCTTACAGATTTCTGGGCACCATACCAGAGGGCTGACTTAGTGAGTATTGGTGGGGGATCAAGAATTTGTATTTATAGTAAGTTCCCAAGTAATTCCAATGACATTGGTCCAGGAACAACACTTGAGAACCACTATCCTAGAATATTCATTTTTCAACACATTCATTTTCAAACACTCAGAGCCCAGTAAGTCATTCGTAGGCCTATGTATCTGAATGTGTGAACATTAAGTCACAGGTAAGCTAAAATCAGCTTATTTATATGCTGAAATTAAAACTAATCTTCCAAAAGTATCTTCTACTAAAGTAAATTCTTCAAAGAAGTTAATTTATATCTTTATTAAAGCATATTTAAATTGAGATAAATTTTTTCTGACATATGGTACATCATCTTTTGAGTTTTGAGATCATTCAAATGCTTACTGTGACTTTTTGAGGAAATGTAATATTAATACAGCTAAACACTTTCACCTTAAAGTCTGAGAGGAAACTTTATTATAGAACATCATCTATTCTAAAAAATTATAGAACAAACTGACCTTGATATCTTTATGGAGAATTTTGTGTAATATGTCAGTTTCCTCAAAGTATAATAATTGGGTAGAGTAAGGAGAAGATTTCAATCTTCAAACCAAAATAAAATGAAGCTGTAATATGTTAAAGACATCTGGAAGAAAAGCAGTGATTTGCAGAGGCTGTGAAGGGATCATAAGCTTAATAAAAGGACTTTTAAGGAGTAAAAACTTATTTTAAACAGTAAAAACTTAATATGGAAGTCTCTTTGGAGAACAGAATTTCCCCTGTTTGACTCACTGCAGGATTGTGGGGCTACCTGACCTTGGTATCTTTTAGGAAATACCTAGATGAAAGTTACAATTCTATTTTTTGTTCCCCACAGTAAGAAATCCACAATCTCTTTGCAATTTTGGTGATCTCATTCCTATGGGCTAATAACTCTTATATTATGATGAATATCCAGTGCTATGGTCTTAGTATTGGTGTCTTTCCAAAATTCATACATCAGAACCTAATATTCAATGTGAGGGTATTAAGAGATGGAGCCTTTATTAGGAGTTATTAGGTCATAAGGTCTCTGTTCCAAAGATGCCATCTTTAAAGCAGAACAAATTTTCTCCACATACTGGATGTGCTAGTGTCATGATCTGGGACTTCCCAGTCTCTAGAACTGTAAGCAATAAATTTATGTTTTTTAATTAAGTAATTTGTACATAGATCATGTATACATTTATGCCATTATGGGATTCAATGTGTTGATTATTTGTACAGATTGGAGTGCTTGCATCCTTCTAATCAACATAGCCTTCACCTCATTTACCCAATTACAGTGTTAAGACATTTGTGTTCTAGACCTGGTAGATCCAACTTGTACTTGCAATATGCTCCATAGGTGTGGTCCTCCTACCAACCCTCCCTCTATCAACCCACCCCCCTCGCACAAATTTCTGTTCCTTATAAATTACTCAGTGTAAGGTATTTTGTTATAGCAGCCATGAAAAACCAACATTCAGTTTTATTTTCAGGATGCATCACTGTATATTTCTGTATGGAATCTTCTGAACTACCAGGTATTCTGGAATTTTTTATGAATGACTTCAACAATTTCCAAGACAACATTAATCTCTAGAATTGTCTTTTATCTACATAGAAAAGAAAAATTTCATCGACTATTTACAAGCTGAGTTCCAATGTATACATTCACCACTCGAAAGTTTATTTACTCGAAGAAAGTTAGCAAAACACAAGAAACCAAAAAATAGCCCAATTGTTAGAATTATCTTTGTGATTAAATTAGCCAGTAAGATATTTGATCAATTGCTTATGGTAGTTGCTTCAAATGCATTCATTAATTTGGTCTGTTGTACATACTTTAAAAGTTTTAAATTTAATGAATTAGAAAATAGGACATGCTATCTAAAAAAAATTATTTAAAAATATTTAAATTATCCTGAAAACAAAGGGATCAGTTTAAATACACAAACTCTAATTCAGCATTTCTAAATTTTGACTACATGTTGGAATTATCTCTGAAGCTTTCAAATTATTGATGCTTGTTCCTTCCCTCAAAGATTCATATTTAAATGGTTTATGTGGTTTATGAGTGATTAAAATGTGCCATCAAGGGGGGAGGGAGAAGGGAGGGAGGAATGGGTGGAGGGAGGGGGTTTGGAGGGATCACTTCTGAGGTTTACCTTATAGGGGTACAGGTTAATCTTTCTAAGAGTAGAATGTGAACGTTTTAAAGCAATAACTGAGAAAATGACATGAAGGCTGTGTTGACCAGTTGATGGAAGTATTTCAGATTGCATGTGAAAACCCCACACTGTACCCCAGAAGTGCATTAATGTACATAGTTACCATTCAATTAAAAAAAAATAAAAAGTGCCATCATAACCATTGACCTAGTATTTAGTGACCAACTGAAAACTCATTTTTCTTAAATACCAAAATGAATAATTCTTTGTTTCCTAATAATTCCTATAATTTTATTAAATTGGCTTATAGCTAGAGTAACCATATAATTTATTCTTCAAACCAAGACACTTCTGAAAGCTAAAGAGGTTACTGTTCATGATCGTCCTAGGACAAGTGGAATAAGCTAAGACGATCCGAGGCAAAATACAGGACCATATGGTCACCCGACAGTCACCCTACTTACTAGAAGATTTATTAGATATTTTATAAACTATGTCATTTGTATGTGAAATGTTTTAAACAGTATATAATTGTAAATGCCAGGAGATTTCAAGATTTTTAATGACAGAAGACAGCTCAATTAACAATACTTGAATGGTTAACATTTACATTCTTGATCCACTAGATAAATGCCTATTTACATAGGATCATGTGTAAAGAGAAGATTTTTGGACTAAATTAAGATTTGCCAGGAAAGCAAACTAAAATAGTAAAGATAATATTTTAAATATCATTATTTTTCTGTGCCAACCCCATTTCAGTGGATAATTACATGCAATAATGCTGACTCTTAAAAACGGTAGATTAAAATAATTCATTTCGGTTTTTAATTAAAATCGTGAAAGTAGGAACTAATAATATAACGCGTGTCAGAGCTGCATGTGTGCAGCATCAAAGATAAGGAGGGGATTGCAACAAGGGCTTGTTTCTTGAGTTCTTGAAAATTCCCAAAGAAAGAAGAGAGAATGGAAGCTGGTGGCTGCCACACTGGCACATCTTGACATATGAGACAGTTCTTTTGTTGGCTGAGTTTCTTGAAGCCATTTCCTAGGTTTTCTGATGATGCTAGGTCACCAGCAGCAATGCCCATGTACACCTAATCTGAGTCTCTGCTTCTTCTATGGGATCTGATGGATAGAGTAAATTTGGGAGTATTTTTAGTAGCAATTTCTAGTATCAGATCTTAATGCCATCTGGGCTTGAAGATGGAAAGGGAAGTAGAGCAAGATGATAAGAAAATTCCCCATTAGGCAAGGGTACTTAAATGAAAGAATCACAAGTGCTTGAAAGAAAAATCAGGATGCAATGTATTGCTCTATAAACAAGTCCTACCAGATCTCTACATAGAGTTGACCTACTCCTTCCTCCATGCCCTTCCTGAATTCCTGAATTCCTCAGGTGCAATGAATATAACTGCCTGTTTGATATGAAGACTATCAGGATGCCCTTCTCTGCACCAATGATGAATGTCCCTCACCCAGTGCAAATATTAGTTTATAAGGGCTTTACCCACTTACACTAGAATCAATTCTATTTTCTAGTCAATATAATAATGCTATATTGTGACTAAAATCATGAAGGTCAGTTCCATTGCCAGAAATTGGAACAACTGATTTTAAAAAGTATTTCAAGTGACAGCAAAACCTAACCTTAAGAAGCTCAGTAGGACATTTTTATTTGCATCTAGAACTATGTAGCTATTAAAGAGGCTTTCCTGTGACATGTTCCTTAGAGATTATCCAGAACATTAGTTTCCTGATTAAATATTTTTATGGAATGTTGAATTAACAAAGTTAAATGGATTTTATTGCAGCAGCCTCTTCAAGATCTAAAATGCACTGTAAATTCCAACAAAAGGGATATAGGAGGAATGTTTTTCCAAGATTATGAGGTTACGAAGTGTTTTTGTTGTTGTTGTTGTAAGAGAAGCCAACAGAATTAGCAGTCTTAAAAATATTCTGTAAGACATGCTGCATCACGGTCAGTAATTTTTTTAGCAAGCATCTTCCCGAAACTTTCCCAGAGTCACTTAAACCAACTCCCTTTCATTCAAATTTTGTGGAAATCAAGAAGATTAACTACAAACCTATAAATCCACAATCAGCAAAATACCCTTTAAGAATGAAAATGAAATAAAGATTTTGACAGACAAATAAAAATTATCACCAGCAAACTTTTTTTAAAAATAGAAACACTAAAAGGTATTTTTTAGGTTAAATTTCCAAAATTGCTTTGAAGGATGGAAAAGGTGCTGGTGTCAGTGCACAACTTTCCAAGGAGTGCATGTTGAAGGTAACTATAGTGATATTCAGCAATGAAGTAGGTAGCGCTTTTTTTTCTAGGATGAATTCACAAACTTAATTGTCAGAATTCAATATAAAGATATGCAAGTGTGCTTCAAACATGTTCACAAAAATGTTTATAGCAGTGCTGTACTCAATAGCCCCAAACTAAAATCAGTCCTAATGCCTATGAACAATAGAATCAATGCATAAATGTTTGTGACATACAGTAGAACTCCAGACACCTGTTAATGAAATAACTACAAGCACACGTAACACATGATTAACTACAATAATGTTAAGTAAAAGAAGTTAGATACTATATGATTTGGGTTACATAAACTTCAAAACACATACAAAAGTATTCTGTGGGGTTTAGTCCTCCTAAAAGAGTTTAGTCCTATATAAAAGGGCAAGGAGTATCGAAGGGGTAAGCAGTGGGCAGTGATTACTGTAGGTAAGTGTAGTCACTTCACAATCATTTACTGAGCTCTAAATCTTTGATTTGTGCTCTTTTCTGTATGTGTGTTATACTTCATTAAAATTTTTTTAATATAGTTAAATTATTTTTGATAAAAGTATTCATCCACAGGGGCTGGGTGCAATGGCTCATGCCTGTAATCACAGCACTTTGGGAGGCCAAAGCAGGTGGATTGCTTGAGATCCCAAGTTTGAGACCAGCCTGAGCAAGAGAGAGATCCTGTCTCTAAAAAATAGCCTGACAGGCACCTATAGTCCCATCTACTCAGGAGATTGAGGCTTGAGAATCGCTTTAGCCCAAAAGTTTGTGGTTGTGGTTGTGAGCTATGACACCATGGCACTTTATCAAGGGCAACAAAGTGAAACCCTGTCTCAAAAGAATAATAATTAATTAATAAACTATAAAAAAGTATTCATCCATGATAATAAGTTATGCCCAAACTATTTTCTAAAATCTAAGTTTAATCCCAGTCAGCCTATAGCATTCAGAAGAGGTAATAGGTTTAAAAGATGAAGAAAATCTGTAATACGTGAGAAATTTGTATCGGCATAATTTCACAGGACAACCAAAACATTTTGGTTGCTATTAGTTGTGATTATTTTATTGTACTACTCAAGATTGACTAAATAAAAGCTAATACTTGTAGGATTACTCAGTAATTAAATATTTTGAGAGAAGCACCACCCTTAAGATTATCCAACAAGAATTCCAGTGTGGAATCCACAGCTTTTCATTGAGATGAGGAGAATATAAAATATTTAAAGTCCCTTCCTAAAGTGATAGAATGTTGGATTTAGAAAGAACATGTGAGATTACTACTAAGGCTGACAAATGAAGAAAACTGACCCTGAAGAGGGTGACTAACTGGTCACAGTCAAGGTCAAGGTCATACACGTGAAGGGAACTCTGGGGAAACCACTTTCCCTTTCTGCAGCCTACTTCCCCACTCCTACCTCCTTGATTGAGAAAACTTTTTTTTTAAATCCAAAAAATGTTGAAGGTACAGGATTATGAAACTTCTGTCTTGCTCTTAAGAACAAGATCTCGGCTCGGTTTCTGTATCTCAGCGGCTAGGGCGCCAGCTACATACACTGGAGCTGGCCGGTTCCAGCCCAGGGCCTGCCAAACAACAATGACAACTACAACAACAAAATAGCCAAGCATTGTGGCAGGTACTTGTAGTCCCAGCTACTTGGGAGGCTGAGGCAAGAGAATCGCTTAAGCCCAAGAGTTTGAGCTGTGACACCACAGCACTCTCCCGAAGGCGACATAGTAAGACTCTGTCTCCAAGAAAAAGAACAAGAGCTGGTTTTGTGTGTGTGACTGCCTTTGTGACTCATTCTCACAGCACCTCTGCCCCATTTATACCGCTGCAAATGCAACAAATATTATTGATAAATCAGCTCCAGTGCTACCTTCCAAACTCAGTTTTTAGAAGACAGTATAATTCCTAATTAGGTAAGACTATACTTTGAGGGAGGTACGGGCTATATATATATTATCTTTTAACATTCAGGACCTCAGAGTTTCCAAGCTGCCCTAAGGAAACTGGTGACAGTAAATGTCATCTGTGAAAAATGTCTGCAATAACAAACAATTCTATTTTGGTTCTCTGTACATTTATATTCTCATTTTGCCTATTACCTATTAGTAACCATGGAAGCATATCACAGAGACACTGCAGAAAAAAAAACAAATGTGAACATATACTTTGAAACACATCACTACAAATGATATCCCTTTCAATAACCAATATATTCAGACTCTTTTCTTTTTAACAGATTTTAAGTCATCAATTGGTAATTATATCTCCAATAAAAAGGTTTTTTCTTGGGCAGCGACCAAAGCTCAGTCAGCAGGGCGCCAGTCACATACATCTACGGTGGTGGGTTCCAACCCAGCCCGGGGCCTGCTAAGCAACAATAACAAGTGCAACCAAAAAACAGTCAGGCGTTGTGGCAGGCACCTATAGTCCCAGCTCCTTGGGAGGCTGAGGCAAGAGAATCACTTAAGTCTGAGACTTTGAGGTTGCTGTGAGCTATGATGCCACAGCACTCTACCCAGGGAGACATAGTGAGACTCTGCCAAAAAAAAAAAAAAAAAAATTGTTTCTTATAGTCAGGTACTCCAAAGGGGAGTCAATATTGAGGTCACATATCATAAATGTTTATAAGGTTAATAAGGACCACACACTGTATTCTTCTAGAAACATCTTTAACAATTATCATTTGTGCAAAACAAATAAAATATTTCTTATGTATAAATATCTCTGGAAGGATTCACAAAGACCTAATAGCAATTAGGGGTAATAGTAATTGCCCCTAAGAGAGGAACTTTCAGAGAAAGAACTTATTTATATTTGCTTTTGTACTATTTGAATATTTGTTTCCTGTTTTTAAAAGAATTAAAAATAATCAAGGCCACACCTATTAAACTCAATTTTAAATTTTTACAAATGTCTTTACATTTTCCCTCAACTGCCCCTTCAACCACAGGCTCCATATCACATGTTAACCAATTAGACTGCTGGAGTCTTGTCCCTTTTCCTGGACAGCAGGGCCCTTACCTGACTGCCTCCCCCACCTTGGCTCACCCCAGGGCCTCCAGGAGATACTCAGCCATTTCCCCATCAAAGAGGAGGTGCCATCACATTCTCTTAAGGACACTCAGAGTGACTCTGTGGCATGTATAATTCTAGACAGGAAGTTTTGATACTCTTGGTCTGGGACAGCTTCTCCCCTGTCCCCCTGGAAGTGGAATGAGTTACCCAGCTGGAGGACCAGAGCCAGTGGATGACAGTTCTCACTTTAATGAAGCCCATTAAGCCAAAATCCCCAGCATGGAGGACAGAATTTCATCCTCCTTTTTTATCCTCTCAGATCAGTAGAAGGCACCAATCTAAGAATCAAGGAAAGTGTTATTGCTTAGAATACACAAAATAAGCCAATCTATCCACCAATAAAACTGGGATATTTACTCTCTACCTGCAGATTCTATGGCTCTATTTTTCACCAGGGTTAGAATTGGGATAAAGAAGGGGAGTGACCCTGAAATCTGTCAAAAATTTGAGTAGAAATATTATCAGATTAAATGTATATATTGGTTATAAAAACACCTTAATTTCAGAAACATTAAAATGACTAGGATTGAGAGTCTTTGAATCAAGAAAGCAGGATGTATTTTTATAACCCGATCAGTTCATAGTCCTCTTTCCATTGTTAAATCCTCAAACCTGGGGTACCTTGTTATCCTTTACCTAGCCACTACTGAAAGTGTGTTTGGTAACCAATAATCAAACAGTGAGAGATTATATTCCATTGTCTTAAATAAGAAAAATAATAATGCATTACAAACCCATTAAAAATTCCTCACTGGTCACACCAAACATCAATAAAACATTTTTAAATGACTCAATAAGAATTTCTACGTAACATAATGTGTTTAATATACCAATAACTTCATCATTAAAGCCAAAAAAACTTACTAGTTAAAACTTTTTGTGACAGTACACATGGATAATGAACACTATCAGGTAAGAATTTCTCTTTCACTATAAGAAACATGTTTTCTGGCTCGGTGCCTGTGGCTCAAGTGGCTAAGGCACCAGCCACATACACCTAAGGTGGCGGGTTCGAATCCCCAGCCCGGACCCGCCAAACAACGATGGCTGCAACCAAAAAAAAAGCCGGGCGTCACTTGAGCCCAGGAGTTGGAGGTTGCTGTGAGCTGTGATGCCACAGCACTCTACCCAGGGGGACAGCTTGAGGCTCTATCTCAAAAAAAAAAAAAGAAAGAAACATGTTTTCTAAGATGAATAACAATAAGGAAATGTATTAAAGATAATAAAAATAACATCCAATGTGAACCCCACATTATAGCCCCAGGCACCTGGGCAGAAGAAAAGGCGAGGCTGATGAAAAGATAATCGGATATTGATACGTTAATTTATAGTATATAAATTTATATTTATAGTGTTGAAGCAACGGAGCCAAAAGACAGGATCGTATCTCAGATGAAGCCACCACTCACCTCCATCCTCTCTCACCTTCCCTCATTTATGCCCTAAAAGATTAGCATCTGCTCAATACCTCACACACCAGGCACATTGTAGTCATTCCTTATCCGAGATGGTACAGTAATCCCCAGTCTGCAAACAAAAACACTGAAACTCAGAGACAGTAAGTGTCCTGCCCGTAAGTCAGGTAACAACACAGACAATGACTGACAAAGCCAAAATCCTTGTCGGGTCTGACCAAAAAGCTCTACAATTTCCATTAATTTCACCTTCAGTTGCTCAGGCCCAAAGACTTAGTGTCATCCTTGACCTTCTCTGACAATTTGCATCTGATCTGTCAGCAATCCTGTCATGATCTGTCAGAACCCAGCCATGGCCATAGCTGGCCCCCAGCACTCTGCCACAGCCATGCTGGGCAGCCGGGGCCCTCTACTCCTGCCCGTGCCCCCCAAGTCTGTTTTTAACATCAGCCTCCGTGATCTTCTCCTAACCTCTCCGCTGCTTTAAACTCTCAAGGAGCCCCACAAAGTGACACACAGAGGCACATGCAGCTCTGCCTGGTCCCCACACACACGACATGCCCTCAGTCCCCCAACTCTGCCACTCTAAACCTGCCGGTCTTGCTCACACCTGAGAGTCCCCTCACTAGCTTTGCCCTCTGCCCAGCACGTTCTTCCTCCGGGTGGCCACCTGATTCCTTCCCTCTTCTGCATCCTCCAAATGTCACTTTCTCGAGGACGTCTACCCTGAAATCATAGCAATGCTTCCTCCTCCCACCACCTCCCTGACCTCCCTCACCCTGCTTTACTTACCCATGAGTCGTTTGCCCCCCCCCATATACACAGAAGATGTGTTGTATACCATATACGGTTTGCTGTCTCTCCCCCACTGAAATGTGAACTTCATGCAGTAAGGATCTGGTGGGAGGTGGGGCTGGGGATACTTCTTGTTGTTGTTCACAGACACATCAAGAATCTAGGACAGTATCTGGCACAATGTAGTGCTCAGTAAAGATTTGTTGTGGCGCACCACCTCCTGATGTCCTTAATCTTTTACAATATCTTTGCATCATATGGCTCTTTGAGAATGTGAAGCTATCATGATCTGGATTCTCCCCCCGGGAAAACGCACAAATGCACATTCAAACAAATCTTTGTTTCCGTAAGTCTGTGAACTTCCTGAAGACTTAGACATAAGGATGGCAGACAATTTATGTGCCATCCATAAGTGGGCACCATGAACGGAGCAATAGTTTCTTCATTGCAGAGCAAGGCCGCAAAGCACAGGTGTCCTGAGTTAGGGCTAGTCGTGGAATAGAGGCTGCTGGACGACAACTTTGTAGGAGAGGCCCCGAGCAAGGCCACCTAGGATCGGAGCACAGTTCGGGGAGACCACCTCAGGCACTTCCTCTTCTGTTTCCCTTTGCTACTGGCAGGCTGACTACCCCTGCACCCCGCCAGCCCGTCTTCCCCTGGATTGCATGAACGTTCAGTCAGGAAGGAAGAGCCAGCCTCCCACAGAGTGGGTAAGCTCCAGAACAGCAGTGCTGAGTGACAAGGACACTACCAAGTAGGGGCAACTGCAAAAGCAAGAAAATTCGAGTTGTTTCCCAGCTGGGACAGTCATTCCCAGTCGTGTGTGGGTATGACGACTTCCGAGACTTCCTAAGCAAAGAGGAAAAAAGAATGTGCTGAGGGCTTTTTATTTCTCTTCAGGGGAAAAAAAAAATACCTCTACAAATATATAATCAAAATCAATCAGAATTATAAAGCACTAAGAAATGGAAAATAGGTTTGTTAGAGCACAAAAGATGTTTTAGAGAAAATGAACGGTCTCCATGTTCTTTGCAATGATACTTAAAAAGAGCAGACCATTAATGGAAAGTAGTGGCCTGAACAGACTGGTGTATTTGGCCTCTGGTGTTCCATTCGCTTTCCGGCAGCAGAAAGAGAGCTCGGGTGAGTCATGCAACAAGCAGGGATGAGGAAGGCTGAAGGTGCTGTTCCAGGAATGAGATGCAAACACAAAGTCCATCACGACCCAGCTCTTTCACGTGCACTATACGGGCAGTTGTAAGCGCGGCATAATGAATCTGAATGGAGTAATCGCTTTACACATCTGAAGAGAAAAGGCCTGGGAAGCCCCCTGATGCAGAGGAAGCAGCGGGGTGAGGGCTCAGGCAGAGTCTGCCGGTGAGAGGGGACAGCAGCAAGAGTGACCGTGACAAGGGAGAGACACAGCTATGGAAAAATCTGCCGGATCAGAAAAGCAGTTGATTTCAGTTGTCTGAATTCCAAAACTACTGCCAATACTGTGGTCAGGGTGGCTGGGTGAATAGCAGCGGTGTGGAGTCTTCTCAGAACAAGTCATGTAAAATCTATGCAAGAAAAATCCCCACAGACTGGTGAGAAATAACGGCTGTGTTGTTGTACTTGTCCACAAGGAGGGGACTGACACCGGCCCCCACGCCCTGGGGGTGGCCCTGAGCTCTGCCCCTACTGTGTGCGGCACCAGAGTGATGTCTGCTAGAGACAGGAGCACTCCAGCCTTGAGAAGCACCCCGTGTAGATGCAGGCCTTTCACATCCACAGTCCCGTCCAGTCTCGACCAGCCTCAGTGCTAACACCTTAGGAATGTGGTGACAAGACAAGCCCACTTAGCTTGCAGTGTGACCTCCCTGGATCATAACAGGGAGCTTTGAACTGTCTGACCACTACCTCACATAGGTCAGAGAACCCCATTAATGTCACATGCCACCAAGCTCCAAACTGAAGGCCCCAGTGAAATTCAGGCAGAGACAGGACTTCCTGTTGGCACCAGGCGTTTCTGAACAGGGCAGTCTCTTGAAACATACTTAAAGAAACTCTGCCCTTGATTTCAGTCATGGAAGAAGCCCAAGTGCCCATCCACCCACAAATGGATTAATAAATTGTGATATACACCATAGGATATTATGCAGCCTTAAAGAAAGATGGAGACTTTACCTCTCTCATGTTTACATGGATGGCGCTAGAACATATTCTTCTTAGCAAAGTATCTCAAGAATAGAAGAAAAAGTATCCAATGTATTCAGCCCTACTATGAAACCAATTTATAGCTTTCATACGAAAGCTATAACCCAATTATAGCTCAAGAAGAAATGGAAGGGGAAGAGGGAGGGGAGGGGAGGGGAAGATGGATGGGGGAGAGTAGTTGGTGGGATCACACCTGCGGTGCATCTTACAAGGGTACATGTGAAATTTACTGGGTGTATGACGGAGAGAAGTGGAGTGGGAGGGGAGGGGAGGGGAGAGAGGTTCGACAGAGGGAGGGTAAAAGGCGGGATCACACCCGTGGGACATATGACAAGGATACAAGTCAAATCTGTGAAATGTAGAACATAGATGTTTTGGCACAATAATCAAGTAAATGAGGTGAAAGCTATGTTGATTGGCTTAATGTAACCAGGTTAGATTGTATAAAAGTAAATCAGCACATTCTACCCCACGTATGCATGAATGTATCCATGATCTATGTGTATTTGACTTAATAAAATAAATTAAAAAAAGAAAAGAAATTTACTAGGTGTAGAATATAAATGTCTTAACACAATAACTAAGAAAATGCTGTGAAGGCTGTGTTGACCAGTTTGATGACAATATTTCAAATTGCATATAAAACCAGCACAATGCACCCCATGACTGCATTAACGTATACAGCTATGATTTAATTTAAAAAAGAAAGAAAGAAAAGAAAAACCCAGGTAAGGAGCTCTTAAACAACAAATCCTTATTTTAACCACCTGTTTAAAAAAAAAAAAAAAGATCATTGATTCTAAAGTGTGGCCCTTGAGCCATCAGCATCAGCTGGGAACCCATCATAAACACAAAATCTTGGACTGCCACCCCAGCATACCAAAATGGAAATAGTGATTTAAAAAGCCCAGCAATCACCTTAGCAAACCCTCAGGCCATCCCATCTCACTCACATTGAGAAGCTCTGAACTAGCTGATGGGGTTTGTGTAGTCGGGAGAAGACCCCAGTGAAGCAGCTGCCAGAGAAAGTAGGATGGAAACTATCAGCTTTGCTTGTAGATGAAAATACTGAATCCCATCAAACTTCTTTAAAAGCTAAAAAATTAACACTCTGAAAAAGGTAAAACTTTGGAGATTGGAAAAAGATGGATGATTGGCAGGGTTTGGAGAAGGAGGAAGGGAGCAAAACGTACAGTGAAGGAGCAAAGCGTACAGTGGCTGGGGACAGGGACAGGTCCCGCGTAGACAGGGTGGATGCAGCATTCATGTGCAACTTAAAGTAGTTTAACCTAGTAAATTGCACATGAACTTTATGTCCACCCTGTATATCTCAGCCCACAGAATGTGCAACACACAAAAAAAAAACAAGATGAATTAACAAGAGTACTCAGCTAAAAAGGTCAAGCAAGGATTATAACTCAATGTCCATACTTCAAATCCAGATTCTTTTTTTTTTTTTTTGAGACAGAGCCTCAAACTGTCATACTGGGTAGAGTGCTATGGCATCACAGCTCACAGCAATTCTTGGGTTTCAGCAACTCTCTTGCCTCAGCCTTCCTAATAGCTGGGACTACAGGCGCCCACAGTGCCCAGCTAAGCGACCTCACTACAACCAAAAAATAGCCAGGCAACCCTTGGGCTTAAGCAACTCTCCTGCCTCAGCCACCCAAGTAGCCGGGACTACAGGCACCCGCCACAAAGTCCGGCTATTTTTTGGTTGTAGTGAGACGCCTTAGCCTCTTGAGTCACAGGTGCCGAGCCCAAGTCCAGATTCTTCTCCATCTTGTGTTGAGCCTTTTCTCTAGGGCACGTGACTTGGATGGGGCCTCGGAATGTTCTAGGGAGCAAATGTGGCCCTTGATGCCTCAACAGGAGGGGGGCTGTGATTATGGCAGAATGTTATAAATTCATCCTGACATGATGAACATTCTTAATTATGTCCTTCATTCTACCGTCACAGAAAACATACATGTCATTCATATTTAATGCCCAAAATTTATAGTATTGATTGGTTTCCTTAATTGTAGTTTTACCGTATCAGCTTTGTTTCAGTAGTTTAATATTAGACTAAATCCCTATTTCAAGAAATGTGAGCAAGTTCATAGGAGAGGAGAAATTCTTAGAAGCCCATTCATAGGCTGGGAGAGTCCACCCTCAAATTCAATACTGGCCTCAGATAATGCTTAAGTAAAAAATTATATACTTAAGAACAGACACATAACCTAGAAATCCTTAACACTTCCCAAGAAACCTTTCATTTAGTTTCTGAGTTTCCTGTATGGAAAACACCTATATAATTACCCCCAGGACTAAGTGTGAATTGGTAACCAGATCTTACAAAGGCTCCCAGGACGACATTAATCATCCCAGTAACACATTGACAATAGTCTGTGTTATCTGTTTCTGCTATAAATATATGTCAGCAATTAACAAAAATCCTTTTCGGAAATCATCCAGAGACTCTACAATTTTTAATATGAAGAAGGATCAAGCAAAACAACAAAAAATAGACAATAGGGCAGTGCCTGTGGCTCAGTGAGTAGGGCACCAGCCCCATATACCCAGGGTGGCAGGTTCAAACCTGGCCCCCCACCAAACTGCAACAAAAAAATAGCCGGGTATTGTGGCAGGTGCCTGTAGTCCCAGATACTCAGGAGGCTGAGAATCACCTAAGCCCAAGATCTGGAGGCTGCTATGAGCTGTGATGCCATGGCACCTCTACCAAGAGCAATTAAGTAAGACTCTGTTTCGAAAAAAAAAAAAAAAGACAACAGAAACAGATGAGGGGGTTTAGTGCCTGTGGCTCAAGCAGCTAAGGCGCCAGCCACATACACTTAAGGTGGCGGGTTCGAATCCAGCCCAGGCCCGCCAAACAACAATGACGGCTGCAACCAAAAAAAAATAGCCAGGATTGTGGCGGGCTCCTGTGGTCCCAGCTGCTTGGGAGGCAGAGGCAGGAGACTCTCTGGAGCCTAGGAGTTGGAGGTTTCTGTGAGCTGTGATGCCATGGCACTCTACCCAGGGCGACAGCTTGAGGCTCTGTCTCAAAAAAAAATAAATAAATAAATAAAAAGATGAGGGCCAGGCATGGTGGTTCACACTTGTAATGCCAGCACTTTAGGAGGCCAAGACAGGAGGCTTGCTTGAGACCAGGAGCCCAGGACTAGCCTGGACCACACAGCAAGACCATATATCTGCTGAGCCTGGTGGTACACACCAGTAGTCCTACCACTTAGAGGCTAAGGCAGGAGGATCACTTGAACCCAGGAGTTCAGGGCTTCAGTGAGCTATGATCATTTCACTGCACTTCAGCCTTGGTGACAAAGTGAGATTTTGTCTTAAAAAAAAAGAGAGAGAGAGAGAGAGAAACAGTCCAACATAGATAATTATTAAAATTATCAGACACAAACTTTAAAATAACTGTGGTATGTTTAGGAAAATAAATACCAAGATGAAAAATTTTACCAGAAAACTAATACCTCCATCACAGAATCAAATGCAACTTACAGAATTGAATAGTAAGAATACAAAAATTAGAATTCCACGAATGAGTTTAACAATTAGATATAACTACCTACAGCCAACATTGTATTGAATGGAGTTAAATTGAAATCATTTCCACTCAGATCAGGAACCAGGCAAGGGTCCCCATTGTCTCCGTTGCTCTTTAACATTGTAATGGAAGTTCTAGCCATTGCTATTAGGGAAGAAAAGGCAATCAAGGGCATCCATATAGGGTCAGAAGAGATTAAACTGTCACTTTTCGCAGATGATATGATAGTATATCTGGAAAACACCAGGGATTCTACTACAAAACTCCTAGAAGTGATCAAGGAATACAGCAGC
>NW_003852561.1:226986-235173 GCF_000181295.1 Otolemur garnettii | reverse complement strand
GATGGAAGTATTTCAGATTGCATGTGAAAACCCCACACTGTACCCTAGAAGTGCATTAATGTACATAGTTACCATTCAATAAAAAAAAAAAATTAGATATAACTAAAGAGAAAAATTGTGATCTAGGAAGTACGTTAATAAAAATGTACAGACTGTGGAAAAAAAGTAGGAAAATACAGAAAAGAGTTTCTCATATGTGTGCACGAGAGAGACACGGTGAAAAGTTCTAATCTTATTCATAACTGGAGTGCCAAACAGACAAAGCTGACAGGGTTCATCAGGAGAAGGTCCATACCAGAAGAATCACCAGCCCCTGGGTGAAGGGCTCAACTACAATGTGAACTTTACTATAGAAATGAAAACAATGTAACCTGAACATGTGTACCCCCATATTAATCTGAAATAAAAAAATAAATAAAAGAATTACTAAATAGAGTTTTTCAGAAAGAAGGAATATTATATCATCAAAAACAAAAATGTAAGAGAACTCAAACGGCAATATAAAAGGTAAATATGTGGCAAACTATACGTGATACTGACTATAGAAAATCACAATAGGGCGGCGCCTGTGGCTCAGAAGGATAGGGCGCCAACCCCACAGGCCAGAGGTGGTGGGTTCAAACCCAGCCCCGGCCAAAAAGAAAAAAAAAAAAAAGAGAAAATCACAATAACATAACTTGTGGGGCTCAAAAGATTTGAAGAATATGCATTCTTTTAAAGAGTACATGGAAATTTTACCATAATTGACCATATGCCATTCTATAAAATACATTCTAAAAAGAACATATACTTTTGGCCATACTAAAATGAAACTAAAAATCAATGGCAAAAATATTAACAGAAAATCTTCAAACATTGGGAAGTTAAGCACCACGATTAGATAAATAATCAATGGGTCAAATACATTTCAAGGGAAATTAGGAAACATTTTGAACTGAAATTTTAATGTAAGCAAATTAAGCAATTTAGTCTAGTGATACAATTATAAACTTGAGTAGTATCTGCAAACTTTTTCTGTACATATAGAGGGCTAGGGAGTAATGTGTTAAGCTTTGCAGACCTTGTGGTCTCTATTACAATTATTTGATTCTACATATGGCACAAAAGCTACCAGAGACGATAAGTAGCTGTGTTCTGGTCAAACTTCACATGCAAAGAAAAGGCGACAGGCTGGGTTTGGTCTACTTTGCTGACTCCTTAATTAGAAGAAAAGCTAAAAAACTTTGAAGGAAAGAGGAAATATAATCGGAACATACTGTCTAGCTCATTAGTGAATTATATTTACATTGCCTTAATATTGTAAACTCTTGTCTATTGACATAAGCAAAAAACGTGACAATTAAAATAGGAAGCATAAGGGAGGGGAAAGAGCGAACTCATACACAACTATCAAGCAGGAAAAGAACAGACTATCTGACTGATAAACCAAGAGAGTCCATATGCTTGTAAGCATACTTTCAGAAATACCAAAAAAAAAAAAAACTTTAAAATATTTAAAGTGACTGTCTCTGGGTAGTGTGCCTGTGAAGAGTAGCCTACTGTTTTTTGATACAAGATTATTAGTATTACTATTTTATTTTTCACCATGTGCATTTAGTACTTAAATATAAATAATTTTACGTTATATAAATTAGAGAGAGAGGTCATTGCAATAAGAGCACCCACATGATCGGGGCTGTTGTACCCACATTCCTTTGCATTGTGACATCCTTTTCTCAGGAGGTGAAATCTATTCATCCACACTCTTAATGTGGGCTGGCTTTATGACTTGCTGTAATCAACAGACAATAGTGGAGTTGGGGCAGAGGCACACACACAATTCTGAAATCCAGCTGAACGTGTGTTCTCAGGTCCTCTTGCTCTGGAGTCAGCAGATTCTCTTTGACTAGCCTGGTTCTGCACTTTGGCAGTTTATTCCCTTATCCACTATTTTCCTTAGCCTATGGTTCCACTTTCTAGGCTCTTAGCTTCTCCCCCTGAATCATCCTTCCCTTTCCATTAGAAATGATCCATGTTTGAAGCTCAAAAGTTCTTTCTTAGAAAGAAAAAAACAAAAAGATATATGCACATCCTCTGACCCAGCAATTATGTTCTTAGAAATGTATCCAATAGACCTACTTACATGATAGATAGAGGGGTGGATAGATAGATAGATAGATAGATACACAGACAGATAGATCTGTGTGTGCACATCCACATGTTTGAATTTAATTGCAATAGTGTAACATTAAAAACAAGAAACAATATAAGTAAATCAATGGGGGTCTGATTTTTAAAAATACAGTATCTGAAACACAATAGGAGCTCAATAAATTTATTTTATTTATTTATTTATTTATTTTTTTTTTTGAGACAGAGTCTCACCTGGCTGGGTGTATGTGGCTGGTGGCATGTGCTATGGGTGCCGAGTCCTCAATAAATATTTTTAAAAACATAGGCTTGGGTTCGAACCCAGCCTGGGCCAGCTAAACAACAATGACAACTGCAACAAAAAAATAGCCAGATGTTGTGGTGGGCACCTGTGGTCCCAGCTACTTGGGAGGTTGAGGCAAGAGAATTGCTTAAGCCCAAGAGTTTGAGGTTGCTGTGAGCTGTGATGCCACGCACTCTACCAAGGGCAACAGTGGAACTCTGTCTCAAAAAAAAAAATTTGGCGGCACCCATATCTCAGTGGGTAGGGTACCTGCCACATACACTGAGGCTCACAGTTTGAGCCCAGCCTGGGCCTGCTAAAAAATAGTGACAACTGCAACCAAAAAGTAGCTGGGCATTGTGGTAGGCACCTGTTGTCCTAGCTGCTCTGGAGGCCTAGGCAAGAGAATTGCTTAAGCCCAAGAGCTGGAGGTTGCTGTGAGCTGTGATGCCATGGCACTCTACTGAGGGTAACAAAGTGAGACTCTATCTCTAAAAACATAATCATAATAAATAAATAATAAAAATATAAAATAAATGTCATGTGCATATGAAGAAATACTTTACAATTATTTAAAAGAATAAGGTAAATCTACATGTTCCAATATGGAAAATTACTCCAAGGAGATTAACAAGTAATAAGGAAGTTTTATGACAATATTTTGTTTTAAATATACATAAGGTCTGACAACTAAGTTCACAAACTCATCCTAGAAAAAAGTGCTACATATCTCATTGCTGAATATCAATCACTACAGTCACCTTCAAAGTACTCCCTTGGGAAGCTGTGCACTGATGTCAATGCCTAGTCCACCCTTCAAAGCAATTTTGGAACACTTTTTCTGAAATGACCATCAAAGATGTCCTAGAAATCTGACAATTAAGTTTATGAAGTTGCTACCATGTGTGCACATTGATGGCACTGTATAAACAACTTGGTAAGCTTTCATAACCTTGGTATATCAGCGTCTCACAGCTGTATTCATGTTGTTGCGTGGTGGCATCTTTCTGAGTGATGTCCACTGTCATATTTGCATGTTTTTGTGTGCCATACAATGACAGCTCTGATGGTCATTTCAGAAAAATAATTCCAAAACTGCTTCACAGGAGGCTGGCTCACACCTGTAATCCCAGCACTCTGGGAGGTCAAGGCAGGCTGATTGCTTGAGCTAAGGAGTTGAGACCAGCCTGAGCAAAAATGAGACCCCCATCTCTAAAAATAGCTGGGTGTGTGGCAGGCACCTGTAGCCCCAGCTACTCAGGAGGCTGAGACAAGAGAATCACTTGAGCTCAAGAGTTTGAGATTGCTGCGAGCTATGACACCATGGCACTCAACCCCAGGGCAACTGAGAAAGACTCTGTCTCCAAAAAAAAACCTGCTTCAAAGGATGGACTAGGCACTGACATCAGTGCACAGCTTCCCAAGGGGAGTACTTTGAAGGTGACTATAGTGATATTCAGCCATTGCAGCACTGAGGTATGCAGCACTTTTTCTAGGGTGAGTTCACAAACGTGTCAAATTTCCTGTGTGTATATGTTGACATGTGTGTGTAGTGCGCATATGCATTTTACATGCACAGAAAGTACCTAAAACACTCCACCATTATGACTAATATTTTAAGAGATGCACTTGAACTTAAGCTTAGGTCATTAACTATTTAATGAACTACTTGACAGAGTCCTAAAAACAAATGACAGAACTAAGCCTTAAATCTAGAAATCACTGACGATGAAAAAATGAAAAAATGAGAAACAGAGGTTGTGAATTTAAACCCTAAAGCAACAGGAAAGGACCAGTTACTCAAATCGGTCCTTTAAGCTAGCTCTAAGATATTATTTAAAGCAATGTCTTTCAATATTACTCTTTTCATCTAGCTGAGTCTCTAAATAAAGGTAGAATCTGTTCATTCATTAAATAGAAGATGGTTTGTTTGTGGCTTGCTAAGGAACCTCATGAGAGTGTCAAGCCTGCCAGAACCAGCTTCCTTCCTCTCCTTTCACTCAATTAAGGCAAATCTCACCACAAAGAAACACCTGTTGTTTCTAAAAGGCCATGTAAAATAATGAGAAAAGTAAGACTAAAGGAGGATTTGAAAACACACAAGCTTTTGTAATAAAATTTTTTAAAAATCCATAAATACATGTGCTCTAGACCACTTCTTTATGAGACTAGGTTGTCATGAAGATTAGGACCATACCTCACAAAAGAAGTAAAGGTAAGTCTTTAAGTTAACAATAAAAAGGTCATACTTTTAGCTCAACTAAAATATATGAATTTAGGAATATTTTTATAGGAATAAAGGTGAATAATTTCTTGAGGACTTTAAAAGACATGTATTCTTACAACAAAAAAAGTCAAATTGAAAGCCCAGCCATTTCATGACTGAATAGTACTCCATGGTATCCATATACCACAGTTTATTAATCCATTCGTGTGTTGATGGGCACTTGGGTTGTTTCCACATCTTTTTTTTTGAGACAGAGCCTCAAGTTTTCCCCCTGGGTAGAGTGCCGTGGCATCACAGCTCACAGCAACCTCCAACTCCTGGGCTCAAGCGAGTCTCCTGCCTCTGCCTTCCAAGTAGCTGGGACCACAGGCGCCCGCCACAACGCCCGGCTATTTTTTGGTTGCAGCCGTCATTGTTGTTTGGCGGGCCCGGGCTGGATTTGAACCCGCCACCTTAGGTGTATGTGGCTGGCACCTTAGCCGCTTGAGCCACAGGCACCAAGCCAGAACATCTTTATGATTGTGAGTTGAGCTGCTATAAACATTCCAGTGCAAATGCCCTTGTGATAAAATGATGGTTTTCTTCTGGGTAGATGCCTAGGAGACTTTGCATCTTTCTTTTTGAGTCAGAGTCTCACTATGTCACCCTCAGTAGAGTGCTGTGGCATCACAGCTCACAGCAACCTCCAACTCTTAGGCTTAAGCAATTATCTTGCCTCAGCCTCCCAAGTAGCTGGGACTACAGGCACCCGCCACTATGTCCGGCTGTTTTGTTGTTGTTGTTGTTGTTGTTGTTGTTGCAGTTGTCATTGTTGTCCCAGCTGGCCTGGGCCAGGTTTGAATCCACCAGCCTCAGTGGTGCATGTGGCCAGCACCCTACCCACTGAGCAACAGTCCCTGCCAGACTTTGCATCTTTTGTATTTACCTGGACGGATTTGGAGAACCTTCTCCTAATTGAAGGATCTCAAGAATGAAAAAGCAAGCATCCCACATACTCAGTGCTATGTTGAAACTAGTAGATAAGAACTACAGGCCGCACGACAGAAAAACACAATTAAATAGGAAGGGGGGGCGGAGTTCCCACCTTCCTGGTACGATGTAGAAGTATTGGCACACTACCCTGGTGAAGGACTCAACTGCAATTTGGACTTTATCTTACAAACACAAACAATCTGACCTAACTATATGTACCCTCATATTAATCTGAAATTTTTTTTAAAAGCCCAGTAGTTTTTCAATGCAGGCAAAGGATGGGAAGTGTAATTTTTAATGCATATTCTAAAAGTAATGATTAATATTTAGACATGACTTTAAATTTTTATGTAAATTTCATATACCATAAAAGAAGAATGTGAAATTTTTGTGTTCACTAAGGAGCATTGGTTAAAAAGTTCCCACTTCAGGTCTACTGAACTAGAACCTCTGATGTCTTTGACCCAACTTTTGAGCACCACTTCCAAAAAACACCAAGTTAAATATATATCACACCAATATAATATGTAAGTATTTAAAACAAATCATTGAACACATTTTCAACATCGATGTTTCATAAATATTAAATAGCAAACACCAGAAAATGCTCTTTTCATGAGTTCATAAGATGACTAATATTATTTCACGTTTATGCTGTCAAAACATATCTTATGCTGGTATTATTGTATAACAGATAGGAATCCCCAGCTCAGAAAGGCTGAGAAACTTCCTTAGTATCATTCAACTGGAAAGGGGCAAAACTGACTTTCAAGCCAAGGCATCTCATGCCAAGTCCACGGCACTTTCTGCAGCACACACGGTTCCCATCGGGGGGTCCAAGAAATGAAGCGGTTCCCAAGTGAAGGAGCCTGGAAGGAAGCCCCTCTCGCACCACCCTCCCTTTCCCACCCGCTGTCATGATGAAGCATGGTCATTGTCACAGTTACCTGTCCTGCGATCTTATCCCAGCTGTAGATTGTAAGTGCATGCAATCATTCATTCATGTGATCTCTTGTTTAGCTTCCCAAGTCTCCTGCCTAATGCTCTGAACAGACAAAAAAATACACAAATGTATGTGCTCTGGATCATTTCTTTATGACTACAACTCACTTGTTTACTTCTAGTATAGTAAAGCTCCAGAACTTTCATTCTAACATCTTCTGGGAAGATTTTATATCCTTCTGGTAAATAAGTCAAAGGTTCTCAAGCTTGAACCTTTATCAGAGGCACCTGGGAAGCTCATTAGAAATGAAAATCCCTGCCGGGCACAGTGGCTCACACCTGTAATCCCAGGACTTGGGAGGCCGAGGTGGGTGGATTGCCTGAGCTCATAGGACTGAGACCAGCCTGAGCCAGAACAAGACCTCATCTCTAAAAATAGCCAGGCGATGTGGCCGGCACCTGTGATCCCAGCTACTTGGGAAACTGAAGCAAGAGGATCACTTAAGCCCAAGAGTTTGATGTTGCTGTGAGCTAAGACACCAGGCCACTCTACAGAGGGTGACCAACTGAGACCCTGTCTCAAAAAAAAAAAAAGAAAAGAAAAAATCCCTGGACCTCACCTCAGATCTACTGAAACGGAACCTCTGGTATCTTTCAACCAGTTTTGCCAACCACTGCTGGAAGACACTAGTGGAAATACACAGTTTTTCATACCAAGCTATCTGTCCTAAGATTTTGTTTATATGTTCTAACTGGGAGTCTAGAGCAACTTAAAAAAGTCAAAACAGGCTCAGCTCTCATACACAGTGGTTACAGCACTAGCCACATACACCAAAGTTGGTGGGTTCGAACCTGGCCCAGGCCAGCTAACCAACAATAACAACTGCAACAAAAAAAATAGCTGAGCATTGTGGCAGGCACCTGTAGTCCCAGCTACTTGGGAGGATGAGGCAAGAGAATACCTTAGGCCCAAGAGTTTGAGGTTGCTGTGAGCTGTGACGCCACGGGCACTCTACCAAGGGTGACAAAATGAGACTTTGTCTTTAAAAAAAAAAGTCAAAACAGATTTGTGTAGCTGGAGGCATCCTGTCCTTGATGGGAACCCGTCAGGAAACAGTGTAAAGGTGGCAGGACTGAGCCAGGAGCAGAGCTAACACAGACCCCATTTGCCTGGGCATCTGGGACGCTGCCCTTTCTTTCTGACCATTTCTTCTTATTCTCCTTTGCGTTTCGCTCCTTCTGTTCATCCCTTAAATGTGACTGTCCTTTAGGATCTTGTCCTCAGTCACTCTGTGAACTGTACGCACTAAACCTGGCTCATCTCATCAGATTCCATGGCTTGAACCCCCATCTACGTTACGCCATCTCCCAAACCTGCATCTTCACCACCGTCCTCCGCTGGACTCTGACGTAAGAGCCTCGTCCAGACTTAGAAAAGTAACACTTTACAGCCTTTCGTCATCGTCGACGCATCTCTGTCAGTCCTGGAGGAATACTTTTAACTTTTCACTATCCCTTCTGAACAAAGCCAGATTACCAGCAATAGAAAAAATGGTTGGCTCGGCGCCTATAGCTCAACCGGCTAAGGCGCCAGCCACGTACACCTAAGGTGTCGGGTTCGAATCCCCAGCCC
>NW_003852561.1:212881-226267 GCF_000181295.1 Otolemur garnettii | reverse complement strand
GAGACCAGCCCAAAGAGCGAGACCCTGTCTCAAAAAAAAATAGCCGGATGTCATGGCAGGCACCTGTAGTTCCAGCTACTCAGGAGGCTGAAGCAAGAGAATCCCTTAGGCCCAAAAGTTTGAGGTTGCTGTGAGCTCTGACACTATAGCAGTCTACCCAGGGCAAATGAGTGAGACTCTGTCTCAAAAAAACCTTTACTAACTAGCCTTTATCTTCTACTTATTCACCTCACAAACTGCTGTCCATAGAGACTCAAAGTGTTCTTCCCTTGCCTTGTTCTCTAATACTAAAAATGTACTATTCTTTGTTAAGATGCTATACACTCTAGAATTCAAAACCATCTCTTTGAGAACTGCTCATTGCTAGTTATCTCCCAGGTATGTATGAAGCATATTTTAATAAACTTCTGTTTGTTTTTCTCTAATCTGTCTTCTGTTAGAGCCTGTGCCAGCTAAGAACTCATGAGGGTTAAAGAAAAAATTATTTTTCCTTCCTTGTTATTCTAATGTAAAAAGTTCAAAAGTGCTCAGACTAGAACTGGAAGGAAATACGGAAAATAATAGTTTTTGTTATTTAGAATTCAGGGTGGCTCAGCACCTGTGGCTCAAGTGGCTAAAGTGCCAGCCACATACACCTAAGGTGGCGGGCTCGAATCCAGCCCGGCCTGCCAAAAACAACAATGACAGCTGCAACCAAAAAATAGACAGGCATGGTGGGCGCCTGTGGTCCCAGCTACTTGGGAGGCTGAGGCAGGAGACTTGCTTGAGTTCAGAAGTTGGATGTCGCTATGAGCTGTAATGCCACAGCACTCTACCTAGGGGGACAGCTTGAGGCTCTGTCTCAAAAAAAAAAATAGAATTCAAGGTGTTTTTCCCCATTAAGAGATTTTCCATTATTGTTATTATTTTTTCATTTATGCAAATATATACTTTATATAAGATCATCTTAATTTGTGTAGTTATTCTGATCTTAATGACAGGTTTATGGGACTATTAAATAATAATATAAGAGATGCTGTTTGATTTTGTAATAATAAGATGCTATCAAGCAACCCGGCTGCTCTTATGAAGTATCTTTGTTATAGTCACATATGCTTGAAATAACAAGCACATCCATCTGCCCATCACTCAGAATACTTTGCCAGAAATATCACCCCCTTCTATACCAATATGTGATAACGCTTTAGAGAGACACGGTATGATTAAACTGCTTTGCTGATAAAGAAACTGAGGAACAGAAGGATTGGGGAGAACTTAATAAAAGGCTAACCACAAATCAAAATGAATTGTTAAGTCATTGATTCTTACTCAGCTGACAGTCAGAATACATGTCAGATTTCTATACTAACTGTTCTTAGGTGTCAATACACAGTGCGATTTGCCTGAGTAAAGGAGATATATCATGCTGACTCATCCTACGACACACTACTTCTTCTTACTTAGGAGATTTTTTAAAACTTCTCATACGTACATTTATACATGAGGGATGACCTTCAAAGACAACATTGTAAATAGAATCCTTGATTTCAGGCACGCAGTTTCCATGGAATATGCCTTTGATAGGCTGATTCTGATATTGTTATGACTATAGGTTACTGAGCTTTATAAAATGACAAAAAACAAATGAATTACTAGCAAGAATCTGTTCAACATGCAATACAATTCTCAGCCAGAGTTCTTTTGCATTGCTCGGTCTATTGATTTTGTATTTCAAAGAAATGAAAACCAAAGCCGGGGTATTGCTCACATACCTTAGAAACAACACACTGTCATTTAAAAATAACAACGTTCAAACCAGTGTGCAGCCTGTGCTAAGCTTGTCGCTTCACGTGTGTTAAACTGGTCAACGAAAGTCTTCCGTAAATGAAGAGTTCTGAAAATCCAGGAAGTGGTAGTTTTTGGTCATTTCCTGAACTGTAAGCCCCTACAGACGTAAGAGTGAGAGACATTTTAGTCCCCTTTCCATTAAGTTGACAGCTGCACACTCCTGTCAATAAATGTATCTGGTAGATACTTCCCATATCCTGTCCCCGCCCCACCCCCACCGCCTTTTTCCCCTTAATGGCCTAAGTCCTGGAAAATTCTTAGGGGAATGGTTGGACTTAAAATGTGACGGAATATTTGGAAATATCAGCTACCAGTAGCTTATTGATTGGTCTGCAAATGTAAGCCCTGAATTCCAGCCCCTTCTGGATGAAAGCCACAATAATAAACTGTGTTGTTTTACCTATATTCTTCTGTGGCACGGTATCTCATTTTATCTTTTAGCAGAGACGCACAAACTTGCAACTTTCAGGCTGCATCCAGATCACCGGCCTGTTTTGGTCAGGCCACACAAAATTTTCATGAACTAAACCAATATATCAAAATCAGCTAAATTCATATAAAGGCCTATAGATTCAGTTTCTTGCCAAGAAAAAAAAAAAAGCTAGAAAACTCGGGACCTGCACAGCTGCTGTGAAGTAGTAGCAGGGAATTTTTCCTTGGCCATAGTCCCTGCCAACCTAATCTCGACTCCATCCTGTCACTTTCTACAGTGATCCTACCTGCCTGGCTCCTGGTGTCACTCGCAGTTCTGACCTCTTCTGATAAAACATTTTCTGTTGTATTTCATTAGCATCTAGTGCACATCTGATGAGTTTTGGAAGAGCAGTTAGGAAGAGTCAGGTTACATGCTGCTGATCATGGGAAGTTTAAGTTCCAGCAGCAAGGACTGAAATGCACAAAGCACAGGATCCTGAATATCAGTAGGAATCGGGATTTTCCCATAGAATTAAAATTCATGCCCAAAATATGAGCCACGTGTGTAATGTTAAGTATTCAATCACCCATACTGAAATGATTTTTTAAATGTGAAATTAATTCAATAATGTTTTCTGTAAACCAATATAATCAAAACATTGTCATTGCAACATAATAATTAATGGACAAAAACTCCTGATATACGTACAGCCTTTTTTTTTTGTACCACATCTTTGAAATCCAATATGTATTCTATATTTACAAAACACCTCAATTTGGACCAGCTACATCCCAAGTGGTCAAATATCACATGGGTCTAGTGGCACAGGTCTAAAGTGAAAATAGAAAGCTTCAAGACGGCAGAAATCCACGTGACTACAGAAATCCAAGGACGGCCTCCAGGCGACAGAGCCATTGGAAAATACAGATGGTGCTGATCAGTGGGAATGGGCAGATGAGGAAGCTATTTACAACGTAGGAGAGCAAAACAAAACCCAGGGAAATACCGATTAATGGGAGAGAGAAGAACTCAGAGCAGGTGACACAGACAGAAGGGGGATGAGGAGATTAAGATGGAAAAGGCTGTTTGAACCAACTTAACAAGGACATTGTTCTGCTAAGGAGGTAAGATTTTACTCTGAGTCACCATGAGCCACTAAGACATTTTGTGAAAAAAAAGTAGTTAATCAGATGTACGTGTTAGGGTGGATAGTGTACAATGCTAGACTAATGCAATGCAAATCAAATTAGTCAGGTCTGAATTCATGCAAATAGAGTCCAAATACAAGGATGGAAGCTCTAGAAGGCTGATAGCAGCTCAACACAAAGAATAATTTTCTAAATTGTCAGCACTGCCCAGAGCATGATGTGTGCTGGCCTGGGAGGTTGTAAATTTAACTTTGGGGATGGAACCGCAGATGCTAGATAACGACTTGTCAGGAATCAGGCAAAGTAGAGGGGCTCTTTTGTCCCCTGCAACACACAGATAGCACCCCATGCTCCATTCCCTCTGAGCAGCGGTAACTTCATGTCTTTCACTCCCATTCAAGAGAGCACATTGGAATGCAAAGGAGAGAGACAGTGCTATTATTACCAAGATAACCTTGAGTCTGTTCTAATTTATTTTTTAAAAGAAAATAAATCACTCTCAACCTTTGTTGCTTTATTATTAGGGGGAGTTAGATGAAGAACATTTTATTCTCCTGGCAGCTGGTATGAGAATTCTTCCCAGTGAGAGAATTGCCTTTGTAGAAAAAATGATTTGGTGGACCCACTTGGGGTGGATGAGGCCTGTGGGGCAGGAATGTCACTGGAGGCCAAGGATTCAGGGGAGAGACTGAAACAGGACGAGCCAAGGAGAGAAATTTGTTTGCTCTGAGGGAAGGACAGTTAGAAAAGAAGGTTGAGGCTTGGCGCCTGAGGCTCAAGCAGCTAAGGCGCCAGCCGCATACACCAGAGCTGGCAGGTTCGAATCCAGCCCGGGCCTGCCGAACAACAATGACAACTACAACCAAAAAATAGCCAGGTGTTGCGGCAGGCACCTGTGGTCCCAGCTACTTGGGAGGCTGAGGCAGGAGAATTGCTTAAGCCCAAGAATTGGAGGTTGCTGTGAACTATGATGCCACAGCACTCTATCCAGGGTGACAGCCTGAGGCTCTGTCTTAAAGGAAAAAAAGAAAAGGTTTAGGTAGGGAGAGAAAGGGGAGCTGCTAGTGAAATCACTGAGAGACAAAGTCCTCAGATAATCAAGTCGCAAACTTGGAAAATGCTTGGTGTGAGTGGATTTGCAATGGAAAACTAGTAGAGGCACTGAATTTCCCAACCAGGTTGAAGAAGAAAATAAAACACTTGCAGATGCAAAACCCAACACAAGAGGTCACAGGGACACTCTCAGGAATGCAACGGAATTACGAGAAATAACACAGACGGGGTCAAGTTGCATTAACTGAGAATTCCAAGAGGTCCGGAGACACTGCTGATCACCGCAGTGACGTTAACTCGCCCCATGCTTGTGCTAACAGAGCTCTCACCAGTCTGGACACAGGAACATCAGACAACCGTGATGGAAAACAGTCAATCGTTAGCACCAAACTTCAGATTGGCAGAGTCCATCTCATGGACCTGCTCATCCTCGACCTAGTAGACAACACCGGCTTAGATGACGACACCTAAAAAGTTCTAAATCAGTGGCTCACACTATAATCCTGGCACCCTGGGAGGCTAAGGCAGGTGGATCATTTGAGATCAGGAGTTCAAGACCAGCCTGAACTATAACTGGGTATTGTGGCAGGTGCCTATAGTCCCAGGTACTTGGGAGAGTGAGGAGGAAGATTGCTTGAACCCAGGAGGCTAAAGTTGCTATGAGCTAGGCAGATGGCACGGCACTCTAGCCTGGGCAACAGAATAAGACTTAGTCTCAAAAAAAGAAAAAAGAAAAAGTTCTAAATCCCATCCTCTTTCCCCACCAGTGCTCCTCCACGTGAAGTGAGATGAGCTGGTGTGCCAGTGAGTCCTCAGAGTTACAGAAAATAATGCCATCCCCCCTGCAGGGCCCACTTTATTTGATTCTAAATAATGGAAAGCCTTGTCATTTTTAAGCCTAATAGCTTCTTTAATTACTAGGTTATTAGTAATTATTGTGAAATAATTACAAAATAAGTATTTAATTTTAAGACAAAGGCTCGGTGCCCGTAGCACAGTGGTTACAGTGCCCGCCACATGCACCGAGGCTAGGGGTTCAAGCCTGGCTCTGGTCAGCTAAACAACAATGACAAGTGCAACAAAAAATAGCCAGGTGTTGTGGTGGGAGCCTCTAGTCCCAGCTACTTGGGAGGCTGAGGCAAGAGAATTGCTTAAGCCCAAGACTTTGAGATTGCTGTGAGCTGTGATGCCACAACACTCTACCAAGGGCGACAAAGTGAGACTGTGTCTCTAAATAAATAAATAAACAAATAAATAATTTTACGATAAAACCCGGAGACTTCAAAGGAACAGCATTCCTTGGTCATTCCATGCTTCCTGGCCTGATCTCAGGACAAGCAAAGGCATCACCACCCACAGGGGTAGGGATGGGTCAATGGACAAGTTCACGAAGCCCTGGTACAAACCACACCAAGGAATAGCCGAAGGCAAGCCCTGAAGATCAGTGGTCACCTCTCAGCTATCTGCAAGGTGCCTTACATTTTATATCACCGTTTCCAGGCAGCCTTGGGGACCCACCTGGGAAACAGCGTAAGTCAGCTGCATTGCCATCATTACATGGCATTTAAAGGCTCACACAAACACAGACGTCTGTCTACAAGCGTCATATAAAACTAGATAAATATGGATGTCACCTGCTGTCTATAGCTTAAAGCCTAAGTGCTACCGAGTCCCTGGAACTTACACACACAGGCCACTGACCCTCAAGACTCTGAGATGGATAGAGCAGCATCACACATGGACTGGCGCTGTGCTGTTGACTGTGTGACCTGCAGACTGGAGGGTGACAGAGAAGAAACTCAGTCCAGCATGGCAGCCAACAGTGAGCACCCCTGAACTAGACCCTGGAGTCCCAGTCCTGGCTCTGCTGCTTCTTAGCAGAGTGGACCTGCGCAAACGATGGAAGGGCCCCCTTTCTCAGTTTTCCTGCATGTGAAATGGAGGACATGCTCATTCCTGCTCTGTAGGGCTCTGAGAACAGGTGGATGAGATAACGCCTGCTAAGCACTCGCACAGGTGCAGGACTCAGAGTAATGCTCAATACAGTGTCCTCTCTCCGTCTCTTTAATTAAACAGGTTTCTCACTACATTGGTGTGTCCTGGGCACTGGGCTCTGCCTGAAGGCCACACACACAAATCAGAATGGCCTCAGACTGATTCCGTCCTGTACACAGGCAGACTGCCCCCAGCCCCATGCCAGCGGAGGCAAAATACTCAGAGAACATTGGCCTGAGGGCAGGGACTATCCTATCCATCCTGACATCCTCAGCATATTTTACCCAGTATCCAGCACAAAATCAACCCTCCATAAACAACGGGGGAAGAAACAAATGATTTACAGGACAGGGAAAGAACAGACTTAGGAAATGTTTCGGAAAAGGCTTGAAAATGCAGAGGGGGTTTAGGAGGGCTTTAAAAAGGGATAAAAGGATGTAAGTTAAGGAGAATAAAAAGGAATTAGGGAAGCAGGGAGAATGCAGGGAAAGGGGAGGGAAGCTTATTACACATGCTCCAGCCCCAGGGAAAGAAGAAGTTCAAAATACAAAAAGGAAAAACTTATACTTAACCCTAGGGAGATGATGGGCTTACCAAAGGTGGAAGTGAAAACCCATTTTCAAGCTACATATTCACAAGAAACCTCTGGACAAGAGAAAGGACCTCAGACGTGCCAGAGGGCTCATGGGGATAACAGGAAACCCACACCTATGGGAGGAACTCTCCAGTCTGGCTCCAGCCCCCCCTGGACTAGCTGGGACGCTCTAAAGAGTTCATCTGCTCTCTGGCCTCAGCACATGGCAATCACTGCGTCTTTTCCTTTTCCAGATTCCACAAATTGCCCGTTCCTTCCTCCCATCCCCCGCCTCCTCTCGGACCACCATTCCTTGTGAGGGATTCCAGTTCAGATACAGCTCTGCCCGCAGAGCCATCCTTTCTGCTCACCACCCTGATCTAGGGGAAGGATCCACTCTATTTCTTTACCAACCCACACTCACCCCAATATGACCCTGTCCTGCAATTGCCTGCTCACTTATTCGAAGGCATTACGTCTTACTCATTGTTACATGTTTGATAAGTTCATAACAGGAAGAAATTTCAAATTTCCCCAAATCTTAAACTGCACAGATTGAAACAATATCATGCATGACATTTAGGCAAACATTGTAACCTATCTCTAGCTGAGCACATTAAAAATTAATGACTATTGGGTGGTGCCTGTGGCTCAGTGGGTAGGGTGCCGGCCCCATATACCAAGGGTAGCAGGTTTGAACCCAGCCCCGGCCAAACTGCAACAAAAAAATAGCCAGGCGTTGTGGCCGGCACCTGTAATCCCAGCTACTTGGGAGGCTGAGGCAAGAGAATCGCCTAAGCCCAAGAGCTGGAGGCTGCTGTGAGCTGTGACACCATAGCACTCTACAGAGGACAACAAAGTGAGACTCTGTCTCTAAAAAAAAAAAAAAGAAAATTAATCACTGTCGGCTCAGCACACATAGCACAGTGGTTATGGCGCTAGCTACATACATCGAGGCTGGTAAGTTCAAAACCGGCCTGGGCCTGCTAAACAATAATGACAACTGCAGCAAAACTAGCTGGATATTGTGGCAGCCACCTGTAGTCCCAGCTACTTTGGAGACTGAGGCAAGAGAATAGCTTAGCCCAAGAGTTGGAGGTTACTGTGAGCTATGATGCTACAGCACTCTACAGGGCTACATAATGAGACTCTGTCTCAAAAAAAAAAAAAATTAATGACTGTCACTCAATCAGTTATTGACATTATCAGTTCAAATGCAGCTTCCATCAGAGTGTGGGTTCAAAGCTCTATTGGGCCTCACCTTCCCCATTCATACAGCCCCTCCAGGAAGTTTACAGGCATTCTTTCCTTTGATTCTTAAAAAAGAGCAATTGATTTTTCACCAATCAGGTTGCCAGAGGAAAAAAAACGTTTAATTAAATACATTGCATTAGATTGTGAGGAACTAGGCAACCTCATAGTCAACTGGTATACATCAGTTACTGAATCATATGTTAATCCTATGTTTAACCTTTTCAGAAACCACCAAACTGTTTTCACTGTGGCTGCACCATTTTACCTTCTGATCATCAATGCACAATGATTCTTGCTTTTTTTTGAGACAGAGTCTCAAGCTGTTGCCCTGGGTAGAGTGCTCTGATATAACTGCTCATAACAACCTCAAACTCTTGGGCTGAAGTGATTCTCTTGTCTCAGCCTCCCAAGTACCTGAGACTACCGGTGCCCCTCCCCAATGCCCAGCTATTTTGTTGTTGTTGTTAACAGTTGTCATGGTTGTTCTAGCTGGCCCAGGCCAGGTTTGAACCCGCCAGCCTCGCTGCATGTGGCCAGCGCCCTACTCACTGATCTCTGGGCGCTGAGCCTGATTCTTACATTCCTTCTAATAAGAACAAAATGTGTGTACAAATTCACACACATCTGCGCACCCTAGGAATTTGTCAAAGGTTATACTCATGCAAAATCATGGTTTCTCACTGCTATGTTTTTGGGGAAGTGATTTTTTATTATGGCAAAATATGCATATATAATATAATACTTACCATTTGGGCCATTTTTAAGTGCACAGTTCAGTAACATTAAATATATTCACATTGTTGTGAAGCTGTCACTACTAACCATTTCTATAACTTTTTCATCATCTCCAACACAAACTCTATACCCATAAAACAGTAACTCCCCATTTCCCTCGCTCCCCCAGCCTCTGGTAACCACTATTCTACTTTCTATCTCTATGACTTTGCTTCTCCTACGTACCTCATGTAAGTAGAATCATACCATATGTCCTGTCTGACATTTCATTTAGATGTCTTCAAAATGTATCCACATTGTAGCATGTGTCAGAATTTCCTTTCTTTCTAAGGCTGAATGATATTCCATGGTATATTTGCCACATTTTGTTGACCTATTCATCTGCTGAGGGATATTTAAGCTGATTCCACATTTGGACTGTTGTAATATGATGCTGCTATAAGCATCATTATATGAGCTATACAATTATCTGTTTGAGTCTTTGCTTCTTTGGGTTATATACCTGCAAGTGGAATTGCTGGATCATATGATAATTCTACATTTGACGTTTTCAGAAATTACCAAACTGTTTCCCTGTGGCTCCACCACTTCACATTCTAACCACCAATGCACACTGATTCTTGCATTTTTTAAATAAGAATAAAAGATGGAAGCAAACAACAGGCAACTGATGAGATGATTTATGGTGCATCCTCAAAGAGAATATTATGCAACCATGAAAAGAACGGGACTCCTTTTTTGCATGAACAAGGAAGAGTTCCATAAATGAAACAGGCAAGGTGCAGAGCGGTAGGTATGTTACACTGCCACTTACGAAAAGGAGAAAAAAGGATATTCATACATGGGAATGCTTGGAAATAAGTAAAATATCCCTGGAAGGATAATTCATGCTAACTAAGAAATTAATCATATTTGTTGCTTCTTAGAGGAGGAACTAAGTCATGGGAGGGTGAGGGAAAATGAAGAGTTTTCTCCATTTGACCTTGCCTACTTTTTGAATTTTAAGCATAGCTGTTGAGCAGATATATTAAGCAAATCTATTTGATGACAGTTTCGATTTAAAAGCTAAATAAAAGACATTGAATTTGCTGAGAAAAAATATATTTGCCTGTTCTTCACCCGGAAGTCCCCCCACCACTTCAGGGAAAGACAGGGAGAGCCCTCTGTGGCAGGACCACAGGCCCCTCTCAGAAAAGGCCCCTGTCTCTTCCCCACATCTACTCGCCTCATTCTACTTATTTTCTAAAACAAGCATCTGAGCTACAAATTTATCCTTTTTCCTCATGACTCTTCCTTTTTAGCTCCTCACAGGAGAGGGACAACCTCACAATTATTTGGGGAAGGCCAGAATTCCACTCTAAGGCACCAGCAATAATTTCCCCCCAAAAAGTGAAGGCGTGAAATGAAAATGTCAGTCAAACACAATGAATATAAAAATCTCTCCTAATATGGTAAAAATCCCAGCATTAAAGTAAAAGCATGGGAAAAATAAGAGTGAGTCCATCATCTCCACCTTTGAAAAGCCTCATTGTCTGTATGTGCCCATGACCCTGTCTCTTCAGCACTCTGGACTGGGAAATGAAGATAGCATCTTTCAGTATCTTTTAGTAAACATGAAAAAGCTTAGCAGCTCATCATTATAGGGAAGGCCATAACAATGGCAAAAGGAACCAAATGTCAAATGCTTGCCTTTACATTAGTCCAACAAATATGTAATTCTTAACTGGTTATTTCCCAGGCTTCTATTTAGGATAACGCAGCAACAGTCCCAATTTGTGTTCTTTGTTGATTACAGTTCCTGAATAGCCACATATGCTTGGAGTCATTTGCCTTTTTGCATCTTTCTTGAAAATCTACAGTTGACATAATCACAAGAATCAAGCTGAGGTAAAATATTGTCAGTATTTTTAAGCACCATTTGGCCAAAAACATTCCTTAGGGACACAGATACATACACACACACACACACACACACACACATGCTAATGAGTCAGAGACAGATTGTAGCATCTTATTTTGAGACTTCCCTGCCCACCACAATATTTCCACACATCTGGCCCATCTTCAAAATGGTGTCTGGTGGGAGCTCGCTACTCCCCTAGGCCGGTGGCACTGAGGCAAAAGTCGAACACTTCCTCCCTCTCCTTACTTCCAGAGTTCATATGGGAACCGGGAAAGGCAATAGTGGCACAAAACCCAATGTGGAAAACATGTGTTGTCATAATATTAAATAAGGCTTTAAAATTGGTTATTTGTTCAATGAATTTAATTGATGTGGATATATTAATGCAGTTATTTGGAAAACTGTAAATTTTTAAGGTTTCTAATGCCCATAGCTTAAAGTTTTAATAAAAAGGGCGGGTGGTAATGATCAGAAAAAAAATGTAATGGAATATTTTTCAGAGCAAAACACGTGCAGTTAAGATTGTAAGTCGCGCCTACCAGTGAAAAGTTGGCTGTTAATATATTTAGATAGTGTTTAGCTGGAATTTGCCCTGCATATTTTCATAGCAAGAATGTTATCTGAATCAACAGAAAATAATGCAGTTACTGCTCCTCAGTTATTGCTATACTAATTCATCTGGAAAATTTGCATTTTAAGGGCTTCTATTTTCTCCTAATAAAATAATTTTAGTTACATAATGCTACTACACAATGACAAAACACACTTTGTGTTAGAATTCATGTTAACTATCTTACTCTCCATATGCAACATTTTAATTCTGAATTGTTCCTTATATAGCCAAGCCTTTGTTTTGAAGGTACACATATAATTTAAGGCATAATATCAAGGATCATAAGAACAGATGAATATGGACATGAGCAATCATTTATAATTTATTTGACTTTCCTACAGTCCATTGGTGAAATACTTGGTATCTTTTTAACAGGTACACCTAAAATTAAATGTCATGAATTAAAATAGTCCTTCTGCAAGGAATCAAGGGGCATCGTAGTAAGAGTGTTTGCTTCAGAAGAAGAATGATGATAGAATCAAAAGCTCTGGGTAACAGCGAGCACTGACAATGAAATGAGAGGAGAAGGTAAGTTTGTGTCTATGATGATGCAGGTGTTACTCTAGTATCGGAAAACAGCATCCAAACAGTAGCCTGAATCAGGAATTGGAACTCCTCCTTATAACGCTAACTGATAAGCAAAAGTTTCTGGGCCTTTCGAAATAATAACAACAAGTAAACCATCACTTCGAACATAGATTCTGCAGCTCAGTGGGGTTTTTCTTCAAAGGGGAAAAAAAAAAAAAAAGCCAAACTCTACCCAAGCCTAGTACTGAGGCTACACAGACATCTGATTTCAAATTTACTAAAAATAATGTATTCAAAGAAAAGGGGATGATCTTGTAGCTAAATGTAAAGCTGAGAAAAGGCAACAGGAAAAATGGGCAGCGAGAGCAGAATGAGGTGGAATATGCAGACCCGAATCACATCTCTGGTTTTCACCGGACGCAAACAACTTCAGAAATAATTCGACAGAGTTAATCTACCCTGTCGTTACGACCTTAAATACAGGCTTCCTCCGCGGAACAAAGGCTTGGTCAAGTGCATCCTAATACTTTAAAATACAGACATGTATCCTGAGCACCACTGCACCTGGCACGCCTCGTACACATTGCAGGCAAAAATAATCTGAGTCTGGAAAATTCCGGTAACAAGCAAGGGAATCCGAAGGGGATGATTGTTACTGTAATTGGTTTGGGTTTTGTCTTTCACTTGTTTCTTGGGTTTGGTCTGTTTTTTGTTATTTTTCTTGCCAGAGCAATAGTGTTTAAACACTGAAGTGTGCCTCTCACAGACAAAAATGCCTGATCAATGAAACAACCTGCTTCCCCCATAGTAACAGCACGTTTTTATTTTCATCAGCAATATAATTAATAAATTTAAATGTATGGAGTATTTGAGACAATAATACGTAAATCATACTTCACACGGAAATATAAATATGCATATTTTATATTTCTATTATATGTGCTTAATCCTAAATGTAAAAATATGATTTAAACATTTTAAAACTCAGTGATGATTTTTGAATTGTTAGCAAAGGCAAATAGACATGAAGACTGATACCTCTGATGGAATATTTCTCTATGAAGCAATCCATAACATTTTGGGTTTTCTTTTTATTAAAAACCTTCTCCTGTCTGACAGGTTTTTCTATTTGATGCATAAACTTGAATGAAATTAAAATTAGCAAGAACATATTTCTCTGTTTCCTATGAGAAAGCTAGGATGCAACATTTGTTTAAGCACATTCCCTGCTAATCTTTTTGTAAATAAAGGGAAAGAAAGATGAACAATATATTAAGACCCGATTGAAAGTTTTCTTCCCTTCAATGGAGAATGCTACTTGAGAAAGTTACTTATTAAAAA
>NW_003852561.1:199810-207293 GCF_000181295.1 Otolemur garnettii | reverse complement strand
GGTATATATCCAGAAGACCAAAAATCACATTACAACAAAGATATTTGTATCAGAATGTTTATTGCAGCCCAATTCATAATTGCCAGGTTATGGAAGAAGCCCAAGTGCCTGTCAACCCATGAATGGATTGATAAATTGTGGTATATGTACACCATGGAATACTATGCAGCCCTAAAGAAAGATGGAAACTTTACCTCCTTCATGTTTACATGGATGGAGCTGGAAAATGTTCTTCTTAACAAAGTATCTCAAGAATGGAAGAAAAAGTATCCAATGTACTCAGTCCTGTTATGAAACTAATTTATAGCTTTCATATGAAAGCTATAACCTAATTATAGCCTAAGAATATGGGGGGGAGGTGGGGGATGGATAGGTGGAGGGAAGGTGATTGGTGGGATCACCTCTATGGTCTATCTTACAAGGGTACAAGTGACTCTTTCTAAAGTTAGAATATAAATGTCTTAACACAATAACTAAGAAAATGACATAAAGGCTATGTTAACCAGCTTGATGAAAATATTTCAAATTGTATATGAAAACACCACACTGTACCCCATGATTACATTAATGTACACAGCTATCATTTAATTTTAAAAAATGCAAACACTAATGAAAGCTGATAAGCAAAAACAAACAAACAAAAAAGAATCTGTGAGTAAAGGTGGTCTCCTCTTACGTCTGGAACTCTGAATTATTCAAAATTATTAAGTTAACTCAGTTGGCCTTTAAGAAATCATTAAAATTTTACCTGTAGTGTTTTTACCTACTTTTTCACTTTTTTGGCTGCCAAAAACCCTCTTCATCACAAACTCTGCCATAGGTAAAAGAATTTGTGTGTCACACTTCTCCTCAGAAATGCTTTTAACTCTGGGGCTGAGTTCACCTACTTGCTTTGTGACTCCAAATCTTTGATGAGCTACAGAAAAGTTATGACTTGCAAGTTGTACAGTTTTTTGCTTATAGTGTGTTATGATGGGAGCCACGCTCAGCTCAACATCCTAAGTAGAAGCCCATTCACTACCTTTTTATTTTAGACATTGTAGTTTTTAAGTGTGGAGATTTCATTTGGGTCTTTTTATATCTTCTATTTCTCTCTCTGTCACCTATCCTTGAATATATTTGTAAGATTTATAAAAGTTCTCTCTGGCCCTTATCTACTAATTTCATCATTTCTGGGTATGTCTCTGTCAAGTGATTATTTTCCTCTTTGTGATTCCTTTTTTCTTATTTCTATATCTGATAAATTTTCATTAGCTGTCATGCATTGTGACGTTTACAATTTTTAAATTTACAATTTTGCAGAGTCCTGGAGTTTGCTATTGGCCTTTAAAATTTGTTGCATTTTGTTCAGGGGCACAGCTAAGTAACTTGAGGATGATCTTTTTTTAAACTACTTTACTTTTTACAGATGGGATCTCACTGGGCTGCCCAGGCTGCTCTCAAACTCTTAGCCTCTAGCAGTCCTTCCATCTGAGTATCCCAAACAGCTGGGATTACAGGCAAGGCTGATCCTTTGGAGGCTTGCTTTTATGCTGCATTGGGGTGGTTTGGATACGCCTTTATTATAGAACTCATTTAGTCTCAATGCTAAGGCATGAGACTTCTGAGGACTTTAGCCAATGCCACGTGTATTAGGAGTTCTCTCCACTCAGACTATTAGAAACATGAACTATTCTCAGTCTTCTATGAACTCCAGGAACTCTTTAGCCTATTGCTTTCTGGTTCCTCGTTCCCTGGACTCAGTAGGTTTCCTCTTAACCCATTCGCCTAACAGCACTTGGCAAAGACTTGAGGACAGCTACTTGAGAGGCTGAGGCAGGAGGATTGCTTGAGCCCAGGAGTTTGAGGTTGTTATGAGCGAGGCTGCGGCCATGGCACTCTAGCCTGGCCTCAAAAGAATGAGACACTGTTTCAAAAAAAAGATAGATAGATAGATAGACAGATAGATAGGTAGATAGATCTAAAAAAGACTTGAGGACACACCTGAGCACATTTGGGGACTCTCATCCTTGCAGCTTTCTTCTCTCTAATACTCTGCCCCACAAATTCTAGATGCCCTGGGTTTCTTCAACTTTGATATATCGCTTAATGCAAGAAGACTGCCAGGCTCTGCTTTGGTTTTTCTTCCTTCTGCTGTTGCCTAGAAACTATTCCAGGAAGGAAATTAGTCCCATCCTAATTCTCACCTGGTTTGTCTCCCCTCTGTCAGGGCTCATCACAGTCATGTGCTATCTGTTGTTTCAGCTCCGAAAATAGTTGCTTGATTTTCTAGTTACTTATGATAGAAAGGTAATTCCTATATTAGTTAATTCTTTGGGAGAAGAAATTTTAATATGTTTTTATTAATATTATTTTTAATTAGGCCAGGTGCAGTGGCTCACTCCTGTAATCCTGGCACTCTGGGAGGCCAAGGAAGGTGGACTGCTTGAACTCAGGAGTTCGAGACCAGCCTAAACAACAGCAAGACCCTGTCTCTACTAAAAAGAGAAAAATTAGCTTAGCAAGGTGGCACATGCCTGTAGTCCCAGCTACTTGAGAGACTGACACAAGAGGATTGAATGAGCCCAGGAGTTTGAAGTTGCCGTGAGCTCTGAGGACAGCACGCTATCCTGGAGCAACATAGTGGGTCTCTGTCTCAAAAATCCAAACTATATTATTTTTAATTGACAAATAATAACTGTATACATTTATGGGGTACAATATGATGTCTTGAGATATGTACTCGATATGAAATAATTTTTCATATTTCTAAAACTTTTTTATATTTTAATTATTATGGGATATACATTAGTATATATTTATGAGGTACATGTGGTCTGCTTTTTTAAATGTTTTTTCATGTGTTGTTTTCATACAGGCATACAATGTATAATAATCAAATCAGAGTAATTGAGGTATTCATCACCTCAAACATTCATCATTTCTTTTCATACTTTTTTTTTTTTTTTGAGACAGAGTCTCACTTTGTCACCCTCAGTAGTATGTTGTGGTATCACAGCTCACAGTAACCTCAAATTCTTGGGCTCAAGCAATTCTCTTGCCTCAGCCTCCCAAGTAGCTGGGACTACAGGCACCTGCCACAATCCCTGGTTATTTTTAGAGACAGGGTCTCTCTCTTGTTCAGGCTGGTGTTGAACCTGTGAGCTCAGACAGTCCACCTGCCTTGGCCTTCCAGAGTGCTAGGATTACAGGTATGAGCGAATGTACTCGGCTTTCATACATTTTTAATCACAAGTTAGTCTTCAGATTTTGTGTTCATTCATCTGGAAAATGATCTGATTTTCAAAGACAAAGGTGATGACATTAAGGTACTTTTCTTGACCCCAATCTTCAGAGCCAAGTCTATGTGCAATGCAAATGTTCAGAAGCTCTAATCTAGGTTGATGTCCTAGGCTTTTCCTCCCAACCGCTATAACAGGCCCTCAGTTCAAATAATTTCTTCCAGCTCTCCTCCCTCCTGTTCAATACTCCAAACTCTCCTAACTCTGTCTTGATAGCTCCAGCTCTTACCCTGGACCACACTGCTGGTATCCACTTCTCAGACCCACTCCTTCAATCTCATGTACCACTTGAGCATTAGCCTAAGCTCTTTCCTCACTTCTTGTATCAGATGATACATATTAGCCTGCGAGTCAACTCCAATAAGTAGCTTTCATAAACAGAGGGATTGTAGGCTCATGTACCAGAAGTCTGGCAGTAGGTGAGGATTCTAAGTCACTGGACTCGGTGGCTAAAAGGAAATGCAGTTTCTCAATCTTTCTTGGCTTTCCCTTGCATGGTAACAGCTGTATCCCAAGTGTAACTTCACTAATGCGAGCCATATAGCTGCAGCACCTCCAGGCTGCTTATCTGAACAAAAATCTCTCTAAAGGGTGGCACCTGTGGCTCAAAGGAGTAGGGCACAGGTCCCATATGCTGGAGGTGGCAGGTTCAAACCCAGGCCAAACACTGCCAAAAAAAAAAAAAATCTCTCTACAGAGAGATTCTTTCTTTCTTTCTTTCTTTCTTTTTGTTGTTGTTGTTGTTGTAATTGTCATTTGGCAAGCCCAAGCTGGGTTCGAACCTGCCAGCTCTCTTGTATGTGGCCAAGCCTTGTTATTTGGGATTCATCAAGGGTACAAAGGGTTAGGTTACATTGATTGCATTTGTTAGATAAAGTCCCTCTTATAATTGTGTCCCACCCCCAAGAGGTGTGCTATACACCGTGACTCCCCAACCCCCTCTCTCCTCCCCTCTCCCTACTCTTAAAATTATCAGAAAAGGGCTCAGCACCCGTAGCACAGTGGTTACAGCGTCAACCACATACACCGCGGCTGGCAGGTTCAAACCCGGCCCAGGCCAGCTGAATAACATTGGCAACTGCAACAGAAAAAATAGTAGGGCGTTGTGGCAGGTGCCTATAGTCCCAGCTACTTGAGAGGCTGAGGCAAGAGAATCACTTAGGCCCAAGAGTTTGAGGTTGCTGTGAGCTGTGAGGCCACATCACTCTACCAAGGGTGACATAGTGAAACACTGTTTCCAAAAAAAAATTATCACAAAAGGCCTTTTGCAGTAGTCTTGGCACATTTCTTCAGTTCATATGTCACCACTGAACCAAAGCCTTGGCCGAGCAATGGGATTGTGCCATTGCATGTGCTCCTACAGATCCTTTCCCAGAGACGGGGTGAAGTCAAGTTGCCATGAACACATGGGTTGAGTCAGAAAGGGGTGGATAAAAGAAAATCAGGTAGCGACCAGACAGGGGGGATGATGTTGCCGAAGCTGTCACACTCTCCACTGCACCCTGGATTTCACTTTTCAGAGCTACCTTGGCTCATGTCCTGAAACTCAGTGGCCATATCCCAGTACAACTTCAGGGTTCTGGCCCTAACCCCAGGAAGCACTCATAAGTCCCGTATTTTCAGGAAGAAATTTAGAATAAATACCATGTCAGAAACAAATTTATTTTGTGACCTTATTTCCCTGTAGAAGCTAAAGACATCTGTAATGCACTATATACCCACACTGAACTAAAAACGCTTACACTAGTACTTCAGTATTTCACCCTGGTGCAGCCTCTTACTAAGTGTGTGACTTGAGTAATCCACTTATCTTCTATACATCTCGCTGTAAGTTGGGAATTTATGGAATTTGAAAATAAAATAAGCTTAAGTGTAACATCACACTAAAACACTTGAAACATACTAGATATGATAAATATTCGGTAAGTGTGCATTATGTCTTCACTTTTTCATTATTTTTAGCAGTAGCAATGCCATAATCAATATTTAAATAGGTGACAATATTCAGGTCCATTCATCACATGACTCAACTATAGACAATTATTCTTCCTAGATTATCCCTTAGTCATCTCAAGGCATATACATAATACTGCCTCAAAACATATATACCTGTGCCAAACTTGTCTCCTTAGAAAGTCAGAAGTTAAAATAAATTACTTTGGTGTGAACCAAATAAAAATGCCTTCTTGATAAAACAAAATTACAAAAACACTTAATAAGCCTTGACACCCATACCTCAGTGAGTAGGGCGCCAGCCACATACACTGAGGCAGGGGGGTTCAAGCCCAGTGCAGGCCTGCTAAACAACAATGACAATTGCAACCAAAAAATAGGCAGGTGTTGTGGCAGGCGCCTGTAGTCCCAGCTACTTGGGAGGCTGAGGAAGGAGAATCACTGAAGCAGAGGTGGCTGTGAGCTGTGACACCCATGGCATTCTACCCAGGGTGACAAAGTGAGCCCCTATCTCAAAAAAAAAAAATTTTAACAACGTTTTAATTGCACTAATAACCTATAATTATTATAGAAAGCTAATTTTAATGTTATGGAAAATAAATAATAAAATACATAATCACCACGTTCCAAAGAGGGCATGACGGTGAGCAATCTCCAATTCAGTCTGAGGATTTTGAGGTAAGGATTCCCAAGAAGCTGAGTAAATGAAGGAAAAAAGCCAAAAGGTGACAGGAAAGGTTTACTAAAGAAAGATCTGGGCTTATTACTAAATCTGCCAAATACCAGATTTAGTGTAGTGTAGTTTAAAGTCTGGTAATGTGATGCCTCCAGCTTACTCCTGGGTATCTACTCAAAGGAAAAAAAAGTCATTTTATCAAAAAAAATACCTGTACTCAAATGTTTATTACAGCACAAATCACAATTGCAAAGACCTGAAAACAACCCAAGTGCCCATCAATTCATGAGTGGATTAATAAAATCTGGTATATGTGTACCATGGAGTACTACTCAGCCATAAAAATGGAGGAATTAAAGTCTTTTACAGCAATTTGGAAGGAATGGAGACAATTAACCTAAGCAAAGTATTTCAGGAATGAAAAAAAAAAAATACCACATATACTCTCCAATAAACTATAACTAACCAATTGGCACACAAGGGCACAGAGGGAAGTAAAGGTCACTGGAAATCAAGCCAGGTGGAGGGGGTAAGAGAGGAGGGGCAAACCCCATCTAACAGGGGAAATGAACACTGGTCAGGGGATGGAGACGTTTGTAGCCCTGACTCAAGCCTTATAACAAAAATCTCTATACCTCAGGAGTTAGAGCGCCAGCAACAGACAGCGAGGCTGGTGGATATGACCCGGCCCAGGCCTGCTAAAGTGTTAGAATTCATCACAGATCAGCTCAGCACCTGTGGCTCAAGCGGCTAAGGTGCCAAATTGGCCTGGGCTGGATTCCTGAGTTCAAATCCAGCCCAGGCCCGTCAAACAACAATGAGGTCTGCAACCCAAAAATAGCCGGGTGTTGTGATGGGCACCTATAGTCCCAGCTACTTGGGAGGCAGAGGCAGGAGAATCACTTAAGCCCAGGAGTTGGAAGTTGCTGTGAGCTGTGATGCCACGGCACTCTACCCAAGACCACAGCTTGAGGCTCTGTCTCAAAAAAAAAAAAAAAAGAATTCATCACAGATCAAAGGCAACAAAGGAAATATCTTGACTAAATGCTTTGGATTGGAACACAAAACAGACGGAGTATGTTAGTGAGAAAACTGGTGAAAAACAAACAAGACCTCTAGTTCATATTCCAACACTAATGTGTTAGCTTGACAATGTTCATCTAAGACATTAACTTTAGGGCAGTGGTTCTCAGCCTCCCTAATGCCGCGACCCTTTCATACAGTTCTCATACTGTGGTGACATCCAACCATAAAATTATTTTCGTTGCTACTTCATAACTGTAATTTTGCTACTGTTATGAATCGTAATGTAAATATCTGATGTGCAGGATGCATTTTCATTGTTACAAAAGGGGTTGCAAAGAACCACTGCATTACGGGAAACCAGCTAAGAGTTGTACAGAAATTATGTGTATAATCCTTCCAACTTTTCTGTATACCTATATTATTTCAAAATAAAAATTTATTTTAAAAAATAACAAAAAATTAGTCTCGGTGCCCATAGCCCAGTGATTACGGTGCCAGCCACATACACCAAAGTTAGTGGGTTTAAACCCAGCCTAGGACAGCTAAA
>NW_003852561.1:195572-199669 GCF_000181295.1 Otolemur garnettii | reverse complement strand
AAAAAAAAAAAAAAAAATTAGAATCCAGGAGAAGTATATTCTGATATAGAACAAGTTATTTTCACAATGAAATAACTTTCACAATTGAATCTTCCCACATATTTCAAAGGGGAAAAATGATTGCCATCCCCAACAATGGGGCACCTGACATCTGGTAGGAAGTACCAAGAGGGAAACAACATTCTTATGTAATTTTCCTATAAAAATGCATGATCTGGATCTACTTGTCAGGAAACAACAGGCAAACCCAACTGCGAAACATTCTTGTTTTTGTTTTTGAGACAAAATCTTGCTTTGTTGCCCTGGTGTCATAGCTCACAGCTACCTCAAACTCTTGGGATCAAGCGATTCTCTTGCCTCAGCCTCCTAAGTAGCTGGGACTACAGGTGCCTGCCACAGGCGTGGCTAAGTTTTAGAGATGGATGATATCTTGCTAAAACAAAAATGGACGGCAAGTTGCATTTGATCTTGACTGTTACAGGATGATTTCTTTAATTTGGGCATACCTAATTAACCATTTGTAGACGCTATAACCCTACGCTAAAACCGGCCTGGCTAAGTTTTAGAGATGGAGTCTTGCTCTTACTCAGGCTGGTTTTGAACTCCTGAGTTAAAGTGACCTGCCCACCTCGGCCTCCCAGAGTGCAGGGATTACAGGCATGAACCACTGTGCCCTGCCCCAACCGTGAGACATTCTATAGAGCAACTTGCAGGTATTTTCCAAAACTAATGAGACTGAGGAGCTATTCTAGGGGAAAGGAACTCTGGAGCCTGATAACTAAGCACAAGGCATAATCATGGATTTGATCCTGGATTTGAAAACAGAATTGTTCTACTACCATTGGTTCAAGTTAATAAGCCTTTCAAACTCCATTAATTTGTACCTGAATTAGTTCTGCCTGGCATGGTACAGAAAACAGGACCAAACTATCACACACAAAAATTAACGAGACTTCTGCTTCTAAAGAAGTAATTAAAGATATTCCAAAGAGTCAACCATGAGGCCACCCAATATAGTGCTATTTATAACAGCCAAAATTTTGAAAATAATCTAAATGGATGTATTTAGGGTTCTTTAGGTTGAAAGTGACGGAAAACTCAAAGGAGTTCAAAGAAAAAGAAAACGTATTTGGCTAACGTAACTGAGAAATCCCCAAGAAGGGCAGGATTTGGGCTGCCTTCAGGTTCCAGCAACACAACCAGCACCTATCTTTCTGATAGAAAAGAATCTGAGTTCCAGCTTCATCTTCTAACTGGCCCCCTTAATAGTTAACATCTGAACACCGCCAACCTAAATCATGAAGTTCTTTTTCCTGGACATCCTGACGAATGTCTTCTTTTATTACACTAGCTCTAATTTACAATTAGAATGTGGCTTTGCTAGAGAAATCTCACCCAAAACTTAGCTGAAAATTGAGAACAGACTTATCAAAGAAAGTGGGGGCTCGGCACCGACGGCTCAGCAGTTAGGGCACTGGCTACACACATGAGGGCTGGCGGGATCATTTGTGTTTGCATTATCATTTCATAGCAATCTAAAATTAATATAAGCATATATTCTAAAAATCACTCTAATAACTCCTAATAGAATATATGCTTTACAAGTCTTTTTCTTTTCTATTCACTCCTGAATCCCCAGTACCTAGAAGAGGGCTTGGCACATATATGAGTTGTCATATAAATAACTGATTTCAGGAGGTGTCTATGGCTCAGTGGGTAGGGCACCAGCCCCATATATTGAGGGTGGTGAGTTCAAACCTAGCCCCGGCCAAACTGCAACAACAACAACAAAAAATAGCCAGGCTTGTGGCAGGTGTCTGTAGTCCCAGCTACTCGGGAGGCTGAGGCAAGAGAATCACCTAAGCCCAAGAGCTGGAGGTTGCGCCAAGCTGTGACACCATGGCACTCCACAAAGTGAGTGACAAAGTGACAAAGTGAGACTCTGTCTCTAAAAAAAAAATAGTAGGGTTGAGTACATTGGATCCTTTTTCTTCCATTCTTGGGATAGTTTGCTAAGAAGAATATTTTCCAGCTCCATCCATGTAAACATGAAGGAGGGAGGGGATGGGGGAGGGTGGGAGGAGGGAGGTGGATTGGTGGGATCACGCCTATGGTTCATCCTATGAGGGTAAATGTGAATCTCTCTAATTGTAGAATATAAATGTCTTAACACAATAACTAAGAAAAAGACATGAAGGCTATGTTAACCAGTTGGATGAAAACATTTCAAATTGTATACAGAAACAGTACACTGTACCCCATGATAGTATTAATGTACACTGCTATGATTTAATAAAAAATAAATAAATAACTGATGAACCAATGAATAATTTCTGTTACATGATGTTGGCATCCATGTTTGGTGCCCTTAAAGGGTAGATTAAGTAAATAGATTTTACACTTGCACTTAATTAAGTCCAAGTAACTTCCCCATTTATGGAACAAATTTTAAAAACTCCATTCAACAGCTGAGTCATGGCCATGGCATGATTAATTAGGTATGCCCAAATTAAAGAAATCATCCTGTAACAGTCAAGATCAAATGCAACTTGCCGTCAATTTTTGTTTTAGCAAGATATTATCCAGTTCAGTGAAGTAAGTAAAATTTTAAGTTTTATGTTTAATTTATAATTTTTTAAATTTGTAGAAGCTATAACCCTAAAAACATGTCTAATTTTGTGGGTTTTTTAATATTTAAGTAATATACAATAAACAAGGTAAGTCAACAAGAATCTAAATTATTTTACCTTCTAAAAATTTTCTTTAGATTATTCAAGTTTTAAAAACCAATTAAGCAGGGCCGGATGCAGCAGCTCATGCCTGTAATCCTAGCACTCTGGGAGGCCAAGGCTGGTGGATCCTCTAAGCTCAGGAGTTCTAGACAAGCCTGAGCAAGAGTGAGACCCTGTCCCTAAAAAAAGCCAGGTATTGGTCAGTCACAGTAGCTCTAATCTTAGTCCTCTGAAAGGCTGAGGCAGGTGGATAGCTTGAGCTCACGAGTTTGAGACCAGCCTGAGCAAAAGTGAAACCCTATCTCTACTAAAAATAGAAAAACTGAAGCAAGAGGATAACTTGAGCCCAAGAGTTAGAGGTTGCTGTGAGTTGTGATGCCACGGAACTCTACCCAGGGCGACAGCTTAAGACTCTGTCTTGAAAAAATAAAAGAGAAAGCTCAGTGCCCACCATAGTTCATTGGTTAGGGCACTGGCCACATACACTGGGGCTGGTGGGTTTGAACCCAGCCTGGACCTGCTAAAAACAATAATGATAGCTACAACAAAAATATAGCCAGGCGTTGTGGCAGGCACCTGTAGTCCCAGGTGCTTGAGAGGCCAACACAAGAGAATCGCTTAAGTCCAAGAGTTTGAGGTTGCTGTGAGCTGTGACACCACAGCACTCTACTAAGGGTGACGGAGTGAGACTCTGTCTCAAAAATAAATAAATAAATAAAAAAGAATTCAAACCATGTTCTTTAAAGATATATATAACCCTGAGTTTGCTTGTTTTTCGTTTGACATATAACATTATACACTGTGTATTTAAGGAGCATGACCTGATATTTGACATCTGTATATATTGTTAAATGATTAGTGCAAGCAGGCTAATTAATATGTCTCTATCTCCTCACATAGTTACCAAGTGTGTGTGGGGAAAACACTACTTTCTGGACAAATTTCCAGTTACAACATAATATTAGTAACTACAGCGAGTGTGCTGTCCGTTAGCTCTAGAGAACTTTTTCATCCCATGTAACTGAACTTGGTCCCCAGTGACCAACATCTTCCCGTTTCACTGCCCCCATCCCCTGGTAACTGCCATTCTAGTCTCTGCTTTTATGAACTTGGCTTCTTTTAGATCCCGGCTATAGGATTTGCCACGCTTCATTTTCTTTATCCATCCGTCTCACAGACACAGGTTGTTTCCATATCTTGGCTATTGCAGATAATGCCGCAGGGAACACAGGAGGGCAGATACCTTTCTGAGATGCTGATGCTCTTACCCTTTTTGATGCATCAATACTCAGATTTTTTATTTTTTTTTTGAGACAGAGCCTCAAGCTATCCCCCTGGGTAGAGTGTGGGTGGCATCACAGCTCA